>NC_142941.1:2150308-2182808 GCF_046866305.1 Octopus bimaculoides
GTATATCTGGCTTCAGGCAAATAGGTTAGTGAGTTGGGGAGAGTGTCTAAGGAAACCAGGTGGTGGTGGTGACCAATGGGATGGCCAATTACATTCCAGTCACCCACCCACCCGAAACCACATCTTCTTTGAAAACCAATGGTGGGGGGTGGAGTGCCTCTTTGTGGTCACTTGACCTGCTAGAAATAGCCAAAACTCCCTCAAAATACATATTACTGTCTTGAAAAGAGTGATATAAGATAATGTAGTTTTAAATGAACAATGCCTGAGAAAATGATTGGATGGTCATAGATTGATGGATTATGGTTAAGATGAGGTGTTGAGGTGAAGGTAAATAACATTGATCACACATCTGTTCCAACTTTAAAGACATATCCCCAAATCCACACCCCCACCCGTCCCCCCTTTCACTCTTTCACCTCAAAACACCAAAAAGGTTTTATTTCGAAAAGAATACATACCAGTAATACTGACGGTTGTCTTCTGTCTGCTGTTGATGTTGTCCATTCACTCTGGGACTCGTATTGTGGGTAGAACTCACTTTCTGGTTCCATCAGCTGAGTACTCCTGTCCCTCATTTCTGCTGACAGCATCGTAGCAGGAACAGGTTTTTTAGGTTGAAAGAAGAAATGGCTTTTATCCCTGCCCGCAGCAGGCATGGCTGCGTTCATGCCAGCCAGGTGGGAATTGTGTCTTTGATTGTTACACCTGACAATACAAACAGTTAAAGTGATAACAACAGCTACAGACACTACCACAGCTGTCGTTACTATGACGATAACCCACGTGATGTTAATCATATTATCAGCTTCCATGTGAACTGGTGCCAGCATTGGTGATGTCTTGTTACTAACAGTCAGTGTCAAAGAGACAGTTGTAGTGGCTGACAGAACAGGAGTACCACTGTCTTTCACAACAAACTCCAACTGATAGGATCCGGCATCGTTTTGGTAAACTGGTCGTGCAAAAGACAAAACCCCAGTGTAAGGATTCACTTTAAATAATTGTTTGACATTATTTCCAATCATGTTGTAGCTAAGAAATGAATTAACATGGCTGTCTCTGTCAGAAGCCCTCAGAACTGTGATGTCATTCTTACTCTGTGGATGGTAGTGGACATCAAGACTGAAAGGGCTGACCCCAGGGAAAGTAAAATAGGGGGCATTGTCATTTTGGTCTAAAATCTCCACCACCACATTAGCTGTATTGTTTAGGGGTGGAGTTCCATTGTCTTTGACAAATATCTTAAACTTGTAACTTTCCTGTTTTTCTCGGTCTAAAGATTGTGTCGTTGAAATAAAACCGTAGTCAGTTATTTGGAATGGAAGGTTATCATTGATGCCACTTAGGAGAACAAATGTCAACTGACCACCACTGCCTAAATCAAAGTCGGTGACATTCACGTACCCAATTGGAAAGTTGGCTCGTTCATTTTCATAAGTTAAGAATTTAAATACATTTTTTGTAAACTTTGGTTGGACATCATTAACATCTGTGACTTGGATAGAAAATTTTCTGTTGGTTACTAACGAAGGTGAACCATTATCTTGACAGGATATGGTGATACTGTAACGATCTTTAATTTCACGGTCAACTTTCTTCTTTAATGTTACTTTATATTCATTGGACCCTAAATTAAGGAGCAGAAAATTATCCTGCTCGATTCTACACTCCACTTGCCCATTAAGTCCAACATCGTTGTCAATAACACTGACATAAGCAATAAAGCTACCAACTTTGGTGTCCTCAGATATTCTGGCTGTGTTTTTCTTCAGTTCGGACACAAAGTTCACCTCAATTTCAGGTGCATTATTCTGTTGGTTGATGATATTTATATAAACTATGGCAGATGAACTCAACTGTGGCACGCCGTTATCCTGTGCCTCCACCAGTAACTTGTGCATCACTTTCTGACCTGATGAGACATTTTTCACCATAAATATTTCTCCTGTCTGTGAATTGAGTTTAAAATTTCTTCTAGCCGCATCAGAAGTCTCTGAGCTATATTGGAACTTGATTTTGGCATTCTCATCCAAATCTGGGTCATTTGCGGACAGAATTACAACGGGGCTGTCCTTTGGATGTGTGGATTTGATCGAGACATTGTTGATGTTCTGAGTGAACACTGGAGCATTGTCATTAACGTCTGTCACTGTGATTTGAACCTGTAAAGAATTCCTGTTGACTGGCCGGCCATTGTCAGCAGCAATAATCTCCACATTGTATTTGTCTTTGGTTTCCCGGTCAAGTTTCTGGGTCAGGATTATTGCCAACTTATAGCTGCCTGTTATTCTCTTGGTCACTGATAATGCAAATGGTTCATTGTCTGTTTTCTGCAATTCATACTTAATCTGAGAATTCTGAAGCCCCACATCTTCATCAATGGCATTTGGAATTGGTTTGGCCATTTCCTTGGCATCACCTTCCGAAAAAACAATACTTATTTGTTTCTTCGGAAACTCAGGTTGATTGTCATTTATATCATCAATAACAATTTTTACTTTGAGGATCTTCATGAAGGTCTGGAATTTATGAACAGCAATTTTGATGATTCTAAAACATTCTATGTTGTAAGAACAAAGGGATTCTGCATCGAGGGTCTGGGCCGTGTACAGCTTACCGGACGATGTCACATTAAACAACTGGACGCTGTTAGATCGTCTCACATGAAGCTGGTCAAATGTAATCTGGTTGTGCTCCCCAAATGGTACAGTATGCAGCAACTGAGAATCTACTGTAATGTCACCTATGTATGTCCATGGGGCCTTCTCTTCTCTTACATGGTAAGTTAAGTCCACAGAAAGATTACCTGGTAGGTAAATAAGCAGTAGAGCAAAAGACACTATGGCGAGTTCACATCGTAACTTCTCCATGACATTTGGATGGTTCACAGGGAAAAACACTGAAATGAAAAGAAATAGAAGAAAGATGAGTATAAACAAATAAACTGTGTTTATACAATCTAAAATGGCTATTGTTATAATTGAGTTCAGCAATAAGACACTGATAAATCAATAAACTCATACATCATTTTGCCAAGACACCAATATACCGATATTTTTCAAGACACCAATAAAGCAATGTGTGAAAGCACCAAGATACCAATATGCCAAGACACCTTTAAACCAAGATGCTAATGTATTAGACATCGATAGACCAATTTATTAATCTATTAATATGCGAAGTCTTCAAAGACCTATCGAAACCAATATACCAAGACACCAAGAAAACATCCTGTCAATACACTTGTATGTTAAGACACCAAGATACTAATATATTAATGAACCAATATAATAACGAACCCATGCTGGCACCATGTGAAATGCACTCATAAAACACTCTGCAAAGTGGTTGGCATTAGGAAGGGCATTCAGCTGTAAAAAGCAAGCCAAAACCAACGACTAGAGTTTGGTGCAGCTCTTTGGCTCACCAGCTACTATCAAACCCTCCAGCATGTAGAGCAGATGTTAAATGATGATGGTGATGGTTAATTGAATAATATACCAAGTGACTAAAGCATGAAGGCATGAATCCACGACACAATGATATCAGAATGCTGATATTTACCTTGTTTTGGGCCATCAGTCTCCCGATGGAGTTGTAAGGTGCCATCATAAGATACAGCGTATCTTGGACACTTCAGACCTGGTGGAACCTCTCCCTCTTCAAGCATAAGTGATGTTTGATTTCTTCCAGGAGAGAGACAGACAGAAAGAATAAGAGAAAGACAAGAATTGGTCTTTGGACAGGATTGAAACCTTCTTTTATGAATTCCAAAAGGAGGAAAGTCACAGTTGACCTCAGCAGGATTTGAACTCAGAATATAAAGAGCTGGAACAATTACTCTCAAAGCAATCGATCTAATGCTCAAGCTACTCTGCTAATCTATACTGTACCAATATGACAATCAAGCAATATTGTAAGTGACTAAAACACTGATATAGCCAGATATGAAGACTCCAAAGCTACAAGACATTAATTCACCAAGATATTAATTTACCAATACAGACAGCCAGATGCCAAGTCACCAAGTCAAAAAAGACAATCAGTTTACCAAGGCCCCAATATAGCAAGTCACCAAGACACCAATTCTCCAATATTCGAAGAACATAAAGCTCTGAAGTTATTTCAAGGATCTTTTTCTTTCTTTCCTTCCTTCCTGCTTTCCTTTCCTCCTCCTTTCTTTCTTTTTCTTTAACTATTTCTATCTAAGACATTTTGGCACAAGAACAACATTGGAATGGAGATGTTAGGAGAGAGACAAAGACTAAGAGAAACAAGGAAGAGGTGGTTCTGTAGAGGAAATATGGGGTTGAGGTGAGGGTGGGGGTTGGAGTGGGTCACTTTTATTTGAAATATGGCAGCAGATGAAAGAAGGAGGCTGTAATGTCAGCTTGCCAGTAAGATGGCTTAGTGGCTTTCATTGTGAACAGGATTTACATGGAGTTACATGTGTGTGTGTGTGGGTCAGTGCTTATGTATATGTGTGAGTGTGAGTATACTAACTAGTATCAGCATGGAGTGTGTGTGTGTGTGTGTGTGTGTGTAATTGTATGAGAGTGAGTTTGTGTGTGTGTGTGTGTATGACTATATGAATATTTCTCTGTATGAGCAAGCAAATATGCTTTGTATGTGTGGAACTGTTTAATATATGTATGTAAGTGTGTGTGTGTGTATATATGTATATATATTTATCTATGTGTGTGTGTGTGTGTATTAAAATATAATCATCATCATCATTATTGTTATCATCTTCGTCATCATAATTTGTTTTGAATGCTGATTTGAGTTGGATCTGAAGAATCAGAAGATTGTGCCAAGTTCTACAGCCTGTTTTGGCACCGTTTCCAAGACTGGATGCCCTTCCTAATGCCAACCACTTTACAAAGTGTACCGAGTGTTTGGCAACCGAGGTGACCAAGGAGGGGTTGTGCTGTTTGGTAGCACAGAAGGGTGAAGGTAACAGAGTGAAGCTCGTGTATATAGGTGTGTATAGGGGAAGGGGGATGGGGGGTAAAGGTGATACAATGCAATCTGTTATATATGTGAATTGCAATTACAAGTGATCATTCCAAACACCATGATGTTGATTGGATGTTTGATTTTTATCACTCTCAGTACATGTCCTCAGATTGACACCCAAACACTCTGAAATGTTCATATTGGAGCTTCCGACATGAATGCCGAGCAGTACAGCATATTGCTTCCAAATTTCTGGCAGAGTGAATTGCGTCATGGTGCTGTTTTTATCACAGATGGTGCCCAACTGACCCTACTATACTGTGTAGTTGACAAAATCAAAAACAAACAATGTGCATTCGTGAAATTAAAAATATAAAATGGCGACAATTTACCCATCGCACTCTGTGTGTGTGTGTGTGTGTGTGTGTGTGTGTGTGTGTGTATAGATATATATATATATATATATATATATATACATACACACACAAACACATATGCACACAGCCATATAATGTTTATATATTTCATAATGCTAATCAGCCCAGTTCTTTAAAACTGCATGTATGTATAAAATTAAAAACCCAGTCAAAATGAAAATTTGTGAGTCTGTTTTCACAACAATGTAAATTACAGCTTATATGGGGAATATAACTAATTAATGATTAACTAGTTTAACTCGTTAATTATCTGCAATAGTGGAAACTGTAATTATTCTTTCATACAGGAAATTATTGTAAATAAATTAAAGAAATGATTATTCAAAATATAACAAAATTTTGTAAAATATAGAGGAAATTGTGTTCTCATGTGTATATATGTGCTTATGTGAGTGTGTGTGTGTGTTGAAAGAGGTGGAGACAGAGATGGGTTGTTAAATATTTGCACACATACTAATACACAACTACATACATATATAAATATACATACATATACATACATATATATACATATGTATGTATATGTTTGTTTATATATATATGTATATATATATATATATATATATATATATATATATATATATATATATATATATATATATATATATATGTATGTGTATAAAATACTATATGTATGTAGATATTTACATATACATAAACAAATAATTGAGAATATAACAGTTTTTTTCAATGTAGAAATTTATATTCTCATTATATACATACATATGTGTATGCACATATATATGCATACATGTGTGTCTCTATGTATGTATGTACGTATGCATGCATGTATGTGTGTGTATACATACATACATATATATATATATATATATATATATATATATATATATATACCTATGTGTAAGTGTATGAACATATATACATACAAATATATTGATACATACATACATATACATACAAACATACCTACATACATGCGCACACATACATAAACATCCATTCACACACAGACATACACACATAAACACGTGCACATATCTTTCAATATACCAGTGAAATTTGAGTAAATTATCTTCATTACATTCTAGAATAAGTGTGAAATTTTATCCAAATACAGAAGAAATAATTAATAATTATGTTTGCATAATTAATTATATTAATTATACAGTTGTGCTATTATTTATTCAATGACACCAGTAAAGTAGGAAATTGCATTCCTTCTTTCTTGAAAATAATATTTTTCTTGATAAAATTATATTTCTTCGTCTTTGTATTTTCTTTATTTATTTTATAAAACATATAATGACTGGTGCCATTGTTGTTTATAAGTCTATAAGGGATCAATTACTGGTACTTTGCATTTCTGGAGATAAGAGTGTTAAGGGAGGAGCTATGAGTCACTGAAGAACAAATATAGCTAGGATGTTTCAAGGCAAAACTATTGAGCTTCTTTTTTCTATTCTTTTTCCAGTTTTTCTCACAATATTTACACCCTAGATTAATATAGATTAATGAGAGGGATTTACAAATTCAGACCTGCTTACAGATATATCAGGTTGGTGCAAAAGTAATGTCTGATTTCTAGGAAAAATGTTTCCGGTTTCACCAGTCCTCAGTCAAATCGTCCAACCCATGCTAGCATGGAAAGCGGACGTTAAATGATGATGATGATCTCTGTGTCTAATTTGCACTATTTTCACATGGGTTTTATCATCTGTCCTCTGTACTAACCTCACACAGATTTTATCATTTGGCCTCTGAACCGTCTTCACACAGATTCTATCATCTGACATCTGTACTGGCCTCACACAGGTTTTCTCATCTGACCACTCTACTGGCCTCACACGCGTTTTATTATCTGGCCTCACACAGATTTTAGCATCTGGCCTCTATATTGGCTTCATACAGCTTTTATCATCTGACCACTCTACTGGCCTCACACGGGTTTTATCATCCGGCCACTGTACTGGCCTCATACAGATTTTATCATCTGACCACTGTACTGGCGTTACACAGGTTTTAACGTCCACTTTCCATGCTAGCATGGGTATATATATGTATATATATACACATATGTATATATTACACCAACTTGTTCTCTCACCAGTCTTTGTCTTTTGTTTTCTGTACATTTGAACTATATATATGTGTATGTATATTTATATACACACATACATATATGTATATTTATATATATATGTGTGTGTGTGTGTATACATATATGAAATAACAGCTAAATCCCTCCCTAACATAGTAAAGGTAAGCTAATAGGATTATCGTTATGATGCTGGGAAGAGATTTAGCTGCTTTTTCAAGAAGGACAAGCAACCACTATATTAGTGTGGTAGAGTTGGATTATGTGTGGTAGTGTTTATTAGACATTTCTATACACACACACACACACACACACACACGTCTGTATATGTACATATGTATGTTTGTATGAGTGTGTATATAAAGAGTATCAACCACACACCTGTCCGCTACCCCACTTACCCTTCTCATCTCGTCCGTCACAGTGTGCCACTGTTGTTGTCTATGACAACCCAACAGAATGTCGAGAGCCATCACGACTTGTGAATCATCTTCCTAGCTGAAAGGGGATATTATTGTCACTGGATATGAACTTGTGACGACATCCAACTGCGTGAGAAACTAGATATCTTCTCAACACAACCAATCATATTTCCTCTCTCAAGTTTTTAGAAGATCATGTGATACTCGTATACTTTTATATGTATCTCTCTCTCTCTCTATTTATCTTTCTATTTATGTATATATACATATATACATATATGTATATATATGTATATATGTATATGTATATATATCATCATCATCATCATATATATATATATATATATATATATATATATAAATACATGTATATGTATCTCTCTTTCTGTTTATATATGTATATATTAATATATACAGATAAATAGATAGATAGAAATACATATATGTCTATCTCTCTATATATAGTGTTGTGTGTATGTGTGTGTGTACATCATACACACACGTGTACGTGCACATTTATCTACCTAACTGTGTATGTATGCGTGTTGGCAAAATCAACAAGACGAGAGTTTGGTGAGGTAAGCATGGGTGATATATTCATGCTGTATATCTTCTGTCCAATATATATCTATGTACTATATCTGTATACGGTATCTATTCACCAGTATATTTGTATCATATATCTATACCATATCTATACAGTATAACTACAATACATATAATTGATTTTAGCCAACACTGTTGGTAACAGATAGATATAAACACCTTGTCTTTGTATAAAATACTTGTGTCGACTGGACTAGTTTCAATCCTATGTTGTCTTTTCACCATCAATGCAAATGTCTATTGCCAAATGTCATGTAAATTGAAAGTGGCCAACTTTTGGTAAACCGAAATGGTGTTATTCTCCATCATGACAATGCAAGGCCACACTCTTCAACCCCCCCCCCCCCCGCCCTACCAAATGAGATTCTTAGGATGGGAAGTTCTTTTACATCCTCCGAACTCATCTGACTCAGCAGATTATATTAGACATATTTCCGTCAGTTCTGGTCGCCAGAACATTTTATAAGAGGCAAAACACTCGGAATCCGAGAGGAAGTTCAAAACAGACTTTCAGACATTTTTTTTTTCAGGAAAAGAAATAGTTTTCTTTGAACGTAGCATAAGAAAGTTACTTTCCTATTGGACTACAATCGTTGAAAATGATGGTGATTACAATCGTTGATTAAGAAAGTATTCAGATAAACATAGTTTATATGAGAAGACAAACTTGGGTATGCGAACAACAAGAGAAACAAATGGAAAACAAGACAAGTAACATAAAGAACGACCCTTCATCAGTTGTTGGCTGTTCCTCTACTCCTCATTTTGAGCAATTAATGACTATACATACATATATCTATATATATATACACATATATATATATATATATGTATGTTATAATAAGAACAATTTTCCATTGAACTGATGGATTACTGAATCCAATGATGGCTTAGCTTGCTAAAACTTTGAAGTCACTGTCAATATTGTTCTTGTTAAGAATAATACACACACACACACATATTTATGTATACACACACATACAATCACACATACACACATATATATGCTCATAGATATACACATATGTATATACATGGTGATCCGTAAATATATGCAAACACTGATACACAGCTACAAACATATATATATATATAGATATATAGATATATACAGACATATATACACACACAAAATGGCTAAAATTAAGCGGGAACTAAAAGGTCAGCAATAAATGAAGAAATTAATGAAGGTGTTGTTGTTGTTGTTTTGGTGGTGGTGGTGGTGGTGGTGGTAGATACGGCAAACAGTAGAAATACCTGCACCATCATTGAACAGCATCCCCACACTACCACCAACACCACAAACACTGTTTGAAACAAATATCACCACCACCACCACCTCCAACACCATGATGACCACTGCTATCATCATCATCATCATCATCATCATTACCACAATGCTGCATTACCCTCATAGTTATACTCTACCACCACCACCACCACCATCAAAACACCACTGCAACACCACTACACCACTAACACAACCATTTATTAATGCTAAGTGATTTTTGTCCAAGTACCACCACCACTACCACAACCACCATCACCACATAAGCACCATAAAACTACTAGTGCCACCATTACATCACTACCACCACCACCACAAACATCAGTGCTTGCATGCCTAACCCTACTCCCCCATTACACCCCCAGTTATTAATGCTAAGTGATTTCAGCCCCTGCTCCTCCCCTACCCCCCTGATAATGTCCCCCTAAATTAGTGATAATGGGGACTGACTAACGACCTTTCCATTAACGACAATCATACCATAATTATTTCTAATGAATTGGTTGCGAAAGGTCAGAGGTGAATGTCAGAATAATTGGGAGGAGGGGTGGGGGTGGAAATGGGAATGAGGTGGGGGGGACTTAGACGTTCATCATGGCTGTGGGGTGGGGTGGGGTGGAGGTAGGGGGAATGTTAGGGAGTTCAGTTATTTGTTTTATGAGAGGGTAGAAAGGACAGTGCTGGTGACCTTTATCCGGGTCTCCCACACCAGTCTAGGGAACTGTTCGGTTTTTACCTGGCTGGCTAACGTCTTGTTATTGGTGTTGGTGTTGTTGTTGTTGTTTAGCCCTTGGTTTCAAGTGATCCAACAGGACTATGTCCAAAGACACTCCATCCATGACTACCTCAGCTATTATATCTAAGACAATGAAGAGGAAAAGTGGACTCTGCTAGAGGTACCCTGGTTCAAGGTGGTGGACATGTTACACCCACTAACATTTTCAGGGTATGACCCCCAAAACAGGAGCACATTATTTATCAGTTTCTTCTTAGTTTCTGTTTAACAGACACCAACCACAAAGTATTGGTTGAATGAAGGCTTTGAGTAAAGAAACTTGCTCAAGATGTCATCCAGTGACATTGACTGTAAAGGCGAATGTTGTAATGCAAACTCTGGTTCGCACAGCCCTGTCTGTAACCCCTGCATGTCATTCCATTTTGGCAAAACTGCATCTTCAACACTACAAGTCTTCTTCTTCAGCTTTGGTTAGTTGTTGACCCCCTACAAACACTGCAGTGGGACCCCCATTATAATACTACCTACATATTTAGGAGAGTATAAGTGTGATATAAAACCCCTTTATAGATTTTGGTCAGTCAACTGCACTTTCTATTACAGAAACATTTTGGCCTTGGTCAATTTACCATTTTTGTGGTGCCCCCTCCCCCCACCCCAACCCTTTCCCCTAATACCCTAAGCATTTGCTTATTTTGCCAAATGGTTAATCCAGTGCCAGACAGGATGGTCATGGCTAGAATAATTTCCATTATAACTGAGCTGGATCAGGACTGATTTGGGGCTTAACAACTACTACTACTACTACTACTGCTGCTGCTACTACTATAACTACTACTACTACTGCTACCACTACTGCTACTACTACTGCTACTAAAGCAAATTAGTCTCTAAGAGGCAACTAGACCTCTTAGAAATAGTAAGCAAATCATCCTCAACTTACACTGTGCCATCTTAGGAAGGAAGAAGACATGGGATAATGTAGTCCAAGATACACTACGTCTCAATAAAAGATCACATGGTCATAGCAAGAGAAATTGTGATGATAGGCCTGCCAGCTCAGGACTGACCTGTGGTTAAACAACAACAACGTCAAGAAACCTGCAATGATTAAATGTGTGTGTGTGTGAGAATATGCATGTGTGTGTGTGTATATATATGTGTGTGTGCGTGTGTGTGTGTATATGCATACATATGTGTGTGTGTGTGTGTATGCGTTTATATACATGTGTATCTATATATATGTGTATGCATATGTACGTGCATGAATGCATATATGTATGCATCTAATAATGTGTATATATGTATCCATTGTGTGTGTGTGTGTGTGTATGCAAATGTGTGTGTAAGTGTATGCATGCATGTGTGTGCATATGTCAACATACCCCATGTGATGATAATCACAGAATCGTCCAATCAGAAAACCACCATATTTAATTGAAAGATGAAAGAAAAGGTTAATAATTTGTTAAACTCTAAATTAATATCCTAATAACTGACCTGAACAATACAGCTATCTAATTAAGGAGGGAGTAGGGTTAATGAGGGCAGTATTTCTAATTAAGGCAGATATAAGTTTTCTCATTACTGTAAAAAATTACTCTGAACCACATTATGTATATATAAACATTTACTTGTGTCATGGCTAGTCTCCTTGTAAACATAAATTTACATTGTTAACACACACACACACACACACACACACACACACACGTATGGATATCTATGGAGATATATTATTATTGTATTTTGTCCACCTTTATATCCTGAGTTCAAATTCTGCCGAGGTCAACTTTACCTTTCATCTTTTCAGGGCCGATAAAGATAAGTACCAGTTGAATACTGGGGTCGATGTAATTGACTTACCTACACACCAAAATTGCTGGTCTTGAGCCAAAATTTGAAATCAATAATTTTATTGCTGTTGTTGATGTTATGATTGTTATCATTATTTAAAACAGTTTGACTTGGCCCCTGAAAGTTTTGTCGGCCCCTTACTGAAACTTAGCTCAACGGGCGCTGTTAAATGAGTCCAACCAACCACGTTTCTGTAAGAAGCCTATGAAACCAAATAGGGGCCAAATCAATATATATACACACACACACATATATATAGAGACACATTCTGATCGAATCCACTGTAAGTCAATATGGTTCTCCTAACAGCTTATGAAGGATTTCGTCCACATTGATAATCCCTTGCTAATAACTCTTTATATGGGGGGGGGGTATGTATGTATGCGTGTGTGTGTTTGTATGTATGTATGTAGCATATGTGTATGTATGTATCTATGTGTGTATTTGTATGCATGTATATGTACGTATGTGTGTGTATGTGTATGTACGTGCATGTGTGTATGTATGTATTTATGTACGTAGCGTGTGTATATTTATGTATGTGTGTGTGTGTGTGTATTTATGTATGCATGTGTGTGTGTGTGTGTGTACATGTATGTGCATGTGCGTGTATCATCATCATTATCGTGCATTGTCCATCTTCCATGCTGGGATGGGTTGGACATTTTGACAAGATGCAATGAATCAGAACTGCTCCAAGTTCCAATGTTTGCTTTAGCATCATTTCTAAAGACACACACACACACATATACATACATACATACATACATATAGATGTGTATATATATGTATGTGTGTGTGTATGTATATATATATATATATATATATATATATATATATATATAGAGAGAGAGAGAGAGAGAGAGAGAGAGAGAGAGAGAGAGAGAGAGAGAGAGAGATGCAGATGTGGTCATGCAGTAAGAAGCTTGCTTCCCAACCACATAGTTCTGGGTTCAGTTCCACTGTGTGGCACCTTGGGCAAGTGGATTTTGTAAATGGAAACTGAAAGAAGATCATCGTGTGTATATATATATATATATATATATATATATATATATATATATATATATATATTTATATATGTATACATGTGTGTGTCTGTATTTGCCTCAACCACCACCACCACTTGACAACTGGTGTTGATGTGCTTAGATCCTCATAGCTTAGCAGTTCAGCAATAGAGACCAACAGAATTACTACTAGGCTTTAAAATGATAAGTACAGGAGTTAACCCATTTGATTAAAAATTCTTGAAGGTGGTGCCCCAGCATGGCCACAGTCTAATGACTGAAACAAGTAAAAGATGAAAGATATATATATACACACACACACATATATATATATATATATATATATATATATATATATATATATATGTGATGATGATGATATAGATAGATGTGTGTGTATGCATGTTTGTGTATGTGTGTGCGTGCGTGTGCACTTGAGTTTTTTCACAACTGTGCTTGCTCCTTCAAAAGCTATGATGTTCAAGAGGGGTTGTTGCTCCTATCAAGAAACCCCCTGATCCCTTTATACCATCAAAGCTGTGAGGAATATGAGATCTCTTACTTGAAAAATGTCTAAGGGTTATAACATATTCCTCTAACCCATACCAGCATGGAAAAATGGACCTAAAACAAACAAACAGATGAATATATAATTATTTAGTCTCTGCAAAAACTTATCGCTGACCTAAATATTGATTGTAAACATGGCTCTGGGTGTGGCCTTGTCCTGAAGAGATTCATTTCACAGCCATGTTGATTTTTACAGAACCACACCAAGGGTTACTCTAGACAGGAGCCTCCTCTTCCTCCTCCTCCTGCTTCTTCTTCTCCTTCTTCCCCCGCCTCCTCCTCCTCCCCCTCCTTCTTCCAAAGTTTTGTGCTTGCCAATAATTTGGGAGTGGAATTTCTCAGATGGAAAATGTGCACGTCTTTTGTACCATCACCACCACTAACATTTTCACCACCTTCATCATCACAAACACCACCACCACCACAATTACCAACCCATACCAGCATGGAAAATGGATGTTAAACGATGATGATGATCATCATCATCATCATCATCATTAAGAACACCTTCCACACTAACTTCTTGATTTTACAACCTCCACCACCATCATCATCATCAAATTGAGGAAGTCTGTTGTACCATCATCATCATCATCTCTATGTCTGCTTTTCCAAACTGGTGTGAGTTGGATGAGAATTTTTCATGTACAGATATATACATGTGTATATCAATATATGTGTATGTACAGTTATTTATGCATATGCATGTGTGTGTGTGTTTGGTAGGACAAACAGAATAACATGAGTGCATATTTATAGAGTGACTCAAAGGCCAGGAGTTTCGTGCATGCACATATCAATCTTATAAATGCTGTACACGAAACTCTTAAGCTTTGAGTCTCATTGTAAATAGCGCTGAGAGACAGACAGACAGGCAGACAGGCAGGCAGACAGGCAGGCAAAGTAACAGACAGGCAGATAGCCAGACGGATAGACAGATAGACAGACAAACAGGCAGGCAGATAGGTACAGACTGACAGTCAGCCACACTGACAGGCAGACAGACAGAGAGATAGATAGACATGCACACACACACACACACACACACATACACACACACACACACACACACTCACACACACACTCACACACACACACACACACACACACACACACACACACACATACACACCATGACCGTAGTGTTGCAAGGAACAGTTCTTCCTTCCACAAATGATATCCTCATTGTATAAATATGAACAGTTGTTCTAAAGAACTGTTATTCTGAAGTAGAACCAAAATAATAAAAAAAAAAAGATAAATACAAATAAATAAAACACTGTTATTTGGAATAACATTTATTAAAAGAGAGACTCTTTGAATTAGACTCGTTCTAAAATACAGGCAATTCTTGAAATATTTTCGAGAGGAAATGGATAACTTTCCAAACAATGCTTCTTGTAATTCCTTTGATCATTCTAAGAACTGTTCCAGACAAGAAGAATTATCAAGAATGGTTATTGAAATCAGCAATTCTAAATTGATTTCCGGCTGTGTAATCTCTTCAGTGACTCTGTGAACTGGTACTGTAGCACAGCCACAAGACAGTCTGGCTGTACTCATTCCATTTCTATATTTACACCAAACAAAGCTGGCTTCCTCCACCAAAAATAAGAATAATAACCAAAGCAACAACTTCGATAACTTTTTGATGTCTTCTATGAATATATTGTGGTCAGTCAGATAGCTTTTTGTACGACATACCATCAATACCACTGTCACACGCTGACTCACACTCCTGTCATACCATCAACACCATTAATGACTGCTACAGTATGGTCTGGCAGTGGTATGGATAGCTTGGTGGTTGGTAGTGGTTTGATAACTGATGGTGGTATTGGTGTACTACTGTGACACAATGTGCCACCCAGTTAATGTACTGTTGTGACACAATATGCCACCCAGTCAATGTGCTATTATGACACAATGTGCCACCCAGTCAATGTGCTATTGTGACACAATGTGCCACCCAGTCAATGTGCTATCGTGACACAATGTGCCACCCAGTCAATGTGCCATTGTGACATTATGTACCCCCCACCCATGTGACACAGTGTTCAACCCTGTCAGGTTATTGTCTTCAGAGGATCTACCCCTGTCTCTTCCTCACTATAATTTCCTACCTCAATGTGTCTTTTCTTCAATGAATTCTTACTGCAATTTAAGTAGGGTCCTATTCTCTGAGTGACCCCATCAAATCTGTTGTGTGGGCCCTGATGGTGTGCGCAGAGTCTCAGGCTCTTTATTTCAGTGGTCAAAATAAAAGTTGATGGGTTTATCCCTTTCTACATGAGATATTCGTTCCAAATGTTGGTACCAGGCCAACAACTTCGAGAGAGAGGTTGGGGGCCAGTTAATTTCATCGACCCTCAATCTGCAACTGGTACTTATCTTATTGACCCCGAATGGATGAACGGCAAAGTCGACCTTGGCAGACTTTGAACTTAGAACATAAAGACTGAAGAAATGCAGCTGAGCCCTTTACCTGGCTAACCATTCTCCCAGCTCACTGCTGAGCCATTGAAGGCATGCTTTATATGGTCGTTTGACCTGCTGGAAATGACAGCCAAATCATCCTATAATCACATCCTTTATCTTCAAACAGGGAAGTGTTCTAGATACACTATGTTCTAATCAAAAGATGAGATGGTCACATCTGGAATAGCCTTGATCATAGGAGTGCTAGAACAGGACTGACCTAGGGTTAAACAGCAACAACCGCAATAGTTTCTACTGAATGCAGTCAGAGCTAAAATGTGTGTGTGTGGTGCTTGTATATGTGTCTGGGTGTATGATAGTGTATGTATGAATGTGTATTTGTGTGTGTGTGTGTGCCTTTATGTGTGTAAGTGTACATGTGTTTGTGTATGTGCGTATGTATTTTGTGTGTGTGATGCATGCATGTGAGCATGTATTATGAGTATGTGTATGTCATCATTATCTATATATACATATATTTAGATATATCTATATATATATATATGTGTGTGTGTGTATGCATGTGTGTGTATATGTTTATGTGTATGCATGTGTGTGTGTGTGTGTGTGTGCATATAAACAAACATACACAATTCATTATTAGATTATCTAAAAATAAACATTAAAAATTCGAATGCTCACAGAACCCCACCACACCGCGTGTGTGTGTATATATATGTGTGTGTGTGTGTATGTGTACATGTATGAATGGATGTGTGTGTGCATGTTTGTGTATACACACGCATACACTAATGCATGAAGACATGTGGTCATACATTCACATGCAACTACACACACACATATACACATGCAAACATGCATTCACACACCCACAGAGATACACAAACACACTTCTACTCACAGATGCATAAACACATATATATTCATAATTGCACACACACACACAACACACAACACAGAGGAACAGAAACAGACAAGAGAGAAAAGAAGAGAAAGAGAGAAGGAGAGAGGGAGTGGGGGGATGAGGTGGCGGAGAGAGAGGGGGGAGCGTTAGGTAAGCTGATTATAAAGAAGGCCAAGGAAGAGCAAGTGTGTGTCAAAGGTATTAATTTGGTGTTTAAGACATTTGTTTGTTAGGGAGGAGAGGGCGGTGGGGGGAGATGAGGAAGAAGATAGTTTGTTAGGAAAGAAGAGGGGGAGGAGGAGGAGGAGTGTAGTAGGGGAGAGGAAAGAGTGCTTGTTAGTGTGGTGGTGGTAGTGGTGGTGGTGGTGGTAGACACATCAAAGTCAGCTGCAGGAAAACTATGGAACTCTCTTCTCATCTATTAAACAACAATGGAAGAGGAGTTCAAAGTGGGAGCTTGGTTCTGGTGGTGGTGGTGGTGTCGGTGGTGGTGCTGGTGGAAGTGATTTTTTTTTTCATTGTTATTGTGATGGTACTGGTGTGTGGTGGTGG
This sequence comes from Octopus bimaculoides, assembly GCF_046866305.1. Taxonomy (NCBI): domain Eukaryota; kingdom Metazoa; phylum Mollusca; class Cephalopoda; order Octopoda; family Octopodidae; genus Octopus; species Octopus bimaculoides. Next base: position 2,168,148 of record NC_142941.1, read on the forward strand.
TGTTATTGTTATAGTGGAGCTAGGGGGCAGCAGTAGTGTCATTGTTGTTTTAGTAGGGTTGAGTGTAGTGTTGTTAGCAACAACAACAACAATACCAGAGGACAAGTCAAAATTCTCTGTAACCCTACTAGAAATAGCAGCCCCAGTCTAATCACGCTCTGTTAAAGAAGGAACACATTGGATAATGCAGTCCAAGATAGACTGTGTCAGAACATGAGAGATGAAGGGCACAACTGAAATGCTTTTGATCATAGACCTGTCCAGACAGGCCTATGGTTAAATAAAAAAAAATGAGAAGTGAGGTGCTGTGAAGTATTGTGAAGCATTGTGAGATGTTGTAAGGTGTTGTGAGGTGTTGTGAGATGTTGTGAGATGTTATGAAATGGTGACTAGTGTTGTGAAATGTGAAACATTATGGGATTTTGTGAGATGTTGTGAGGTGTTGTGAAATGTTGTGAGTTATGGTTGATGTTGACAACAATCATCAAAGTAACAGACTGTTTTTCTTAACAATCAGTAAAAGTAAGAACAGTCCTGGTGGCTGTAAACCAGTACAAATACGTCATACAACACATTACAATCTGCACCCACCCCTCTTTCTCGCTAACTCCCCACCCTTTGCCAAGAACTAGTAAGACGTCCACATCATCCATCACAACCTCATACACCTCTCTCAGTGGGGAGGCACTATGGCACAGCGCATGCGGTTGTAATTGGATCACACTTTGCTTAATTAGTTGCGTTTTTCTCTAGATGTGTTAATTACCTGTGGGCAGTATGTGTGTTCTGGTTAATTTTGATGTTGTCACGGTAACTGATGTAACATACAAACACACATTCATATATAATGTGCGTGCATGCATGTGTGTGTATGTGTGTACATATAACTTCAATACAGAGCAAATAATTCACAAGAAAAAACTAATTCACAAATAAGTAATTTGCGAATATATATATGCATATATATATATATACTCTCTTTTACTTGTTTCAGTCATTTGACTGCGGCCATGCTGAAGTACTGCCTTTAGTCGAGCAAATCGACCCCCAGGACTTATTTTTTGTAAGCCTAGTACTTATTCTATCGGTCTCTTTTGCCAAACCGCTAAGTTACAGGGACATAAACACACCAGCATCGGTTGTCAAGCAATGCTAGGGGGACAAACACAGACACACACACACACACACACACACATATATATATATATATATATATATATATATATATATATATATATATATATACACATATATACGACGGGCTTCATTTAGTTTCTGTTTACCAAATCCACTCACAAGGCTTTGGTCAGCCCAAGGCTATAGTACAAGACACTTGCCCTAGGTGCTACGCAGTGGGACTGAACCCAGAACCATTTGGTTGGTAAGCAAGCTATTTACCTCACAGCCACTCCTGCGCCTATATGTATATATATATCCTTAGTGAAAGACAACAGCAGTTCACAGTTCCATTGTTGAAGGATCAAGGAATATTTTTAGTAAAAGATAAAAGAAGTTACTAGTTCCATCTTTGAAGAGAAAGTTAACACATATCACAGGAAACTATGTGAATCTCAAAAAAGAACTTGCTGAAGAATATGGTGCTGAAATAAGTCAGCAGCTTAAATGATGAGTTAATTTCCTATCTGATACCCTAAAAATGAAATCCTAGAGGTAAATTCTAATAACAACCCCACATGAGATCAGAAAAGAAATTGAAGGTTCCATGTTTATTGATGATATATGTGATTGCTCTGGCATGGAACAAGAATCAATTATTGTTGTTATATTTCTGAAAACCAGGATGTCCACAAAGATTTCCTCAGCTTTTATAACCCTCCTGTCTACACTTTGAAGACTCTAAGGTTATTCTGGATGTTTTTTGTTGCCTAAACATTTCTCTGGTCTCAAAATTATGCTGCTTTTGTCTTTGACGGCGCAAATGTTTCTATGAGTGGAAACATTTCAGGCATACAAAAGAGATTAAGAGACATGTTTCCTGGTACGTATTCTGTACACTGCAAAAATCACTCTCTGGGTTTTGTCCTCCAAGCAGCTGGAGCTATGGTTGCCCTGGTCACTGATGCAGTGAGCTTTGTTCACCAAAACACCATTCTTCTGAAAGCATTATGGACAAGTCTTTGTGATGGGAATGTTATCATGTTGCAAGCCTCTGTCTGTTGCATCAAATGAGAGAATGTTCAGCACACTTCACTGTTTGAAGACCTGACTCCATACTACAATGATGCAACATCATCTGACACTGTTATAATGCATGTACATAAAAACTTGTGCAATGGAAACACTTTGGACATCCTCTTGGAAAACTTCATCACCAAAACGAACCAGTATGGAAAAATTCTGGGAATGATTTGAAGCATTACTTTTCAATGTATATTAATATTATTATGATATTATTATACCTGTTTGTTTTTGATATTAAGATTGGGAAAAAATCAGCCTTGTTTGTAAAAACAATTGGACCTGAGTTTGCACCCACCTAAGCAAATTTCATTCCCAGGTCACTGTATCCACACATATATATATATACACATATTCCATTGATTAAAAATAAAATATATATATATATATATATATATATATATATATATATATATATATATATGCATATATATATATATATATATATATATATATATATATATATATATATATATATATATACACATGCACATATATATACACACATATGCACACATATATATATATATATATATATATATATATATATTTATATATATATAATATATATACTGTGTGTGTGTGCATGTTTATATATACACATATATACATACACATAGAAATATGCACACACACACACACACACTAGATAATCCTTTTCTATCCTTTGACTACACTGAAAATATACAAATAAAAGTTAATCACTACTACTACTACTACTATTACTATTACTACTATACTACCAGTACTACTACTACTGCTACCACCATGAGCAGTTCACAGCACTACATCCACCACTACCATCACTTCTGTCAACACACTCCACCCTCACCACCATGAATACAACAACATAAATACATTCCAATCCAATTCTACCCCCTCCCCACCTTGTATATGTTTCTTTTTCCACCCAATTTTGTTGACTGTCAAGTATTTCCACAGCTAGTTTCCACTGGGAGGAGGTGGAAACACAACAACAAAAATGAAAACAACAGCCGCTGCCCCACTTCTAAGAGCTGAGGTTGGAAACAACAAAAGCAAAACAAAAGACACCCTTGTTGTAGCAGCAACAACAACAGCAACAATAATAATAAAAATAACAAAAAGTAATAATGAAAAATAAAAACAAAGACAACAATAAAATTATCAACAACAACAACAACAACATAAAATAAACTGAAAAATACAAGTGTTAAAAAGGTTAACAATGATGTGTTCTTGACTGAGAGTGTGTATATGTGTGTATATATGCATATGTCTTGATGTGTTTGTATGTGTTTGAGTGAGTAGAAGTGCTTATGTGTGCATATGTATGTTTGTATAAGTGTGTGTGTATGCATATGTCTCTATATGTGTGATAATGTTTGGCTCTGTGTGCATATATGTATGTGTAAAGATCTGCCTTACTCTCTATATGTGTGCATGCGTATGTTCGTTTGTATTAATGCACATATGTGTGTGCATATATGCACATATGTCTGTATGTGTGTGCGTTTATACATGTGTATATGTTTCTGTGCATGTGTACACATATGTATAATGCACCCATGTGTGTACATGTGTCAGCATGTTTACATATATTAATATATGTATATATATAGATAGATAGATAGATAGATAAATAGATATAGATATAGATATATATATATATATATATATATATATATATATATATATACACACATGCACATATACACATATACATATGTATGTGATGTGTGTAAACATGTTTATTTGTCAGTATGTGCATGGGTACATATGTGTATATGTGTGTATGTATATGTTTGTATATGTGTGAAGATTTTGTGTTTATTTTTTTTTTCCCCCTTCAGAAATATGAAACAATTAGCTCTTAACGATTATCTCGTTAACATGACGTGTTAATTCTACAGACACAGTGAACCTACGTGCTCACATACATACACACACACACACGCATGCACACATACACATATAACAACACACACACATATACATATATACACATGCATGCATACAGCCTCATTTGTGTATACCCAAATTCCCACACAACATACATACAAACACATATATAGATACATACACACGTACTTAAAATGATACACATATACATACAGATATACTTCTGAAAGCACAAACGACCTAGTACACACACACACACACACACACAAATGCAAACACATATGTACATACACATGCATATATACACATATATTCTCATATTTTAGTGCATGCACACAATACATACATAAACAACCACGCTTATACATGTGCACAGCCTGTCTCACAAAGGCATTAACACACAGATACAACTACATACACACACACAGAAATGCACACATACACACACTCACACACAACCACACATACATACATGAACAGAGAAACGCACACACACACACACACACACACACACACACATGCGCACGTTTGTGTTGCAGTTCTTATTTTGCTCACTTTTGGTTTTTACCAGTTGTTGTTGTTGTTGTTGTTGCTCTTTTCGATGTTGATGTTGTTGTTGCTGTTGTCCTCTATTATGCTTTTATATGCGTTTTTGGACTGGAATACGAGAGAGTAAACACATAATTTACCTGTTCATAGCAACTCTTCAGAAACACAAGACATACAAACACACGCACACACACACACACACACACGCACATACACAGAGTGTATGTGAATATGAGTGTGTGCATGTAGATGTATATATATATATATATATATACATATGTGTGTGTAATTGTCTATCCATACATAAATATATGTGTATATATATATATATATGTGTGTGTGTGTGTGTGTAATATATATATGTATATATATATATATATATATATATATATATATATATATATATATATATATATATATATATATATATTTATATATGTAATTGTCTATCCATACATACATATATATGTATATGTGTGTATATATATATATATATATGTATATATATATCTATATATATATATATATATATATATATATATATATATATATATATATATATATATATATATATATATATATATATACATATGTGCATCTATGAGGATATACAATTCCATATATTATATATATATATATGTGTGTGTGTGTGTATGTACTCACACATTACGTATACATATAAATCTCAAAAGAGAACTACACAGGTGACTATTTTAATCTAACACTACTTCTGTTGCACACAACGCATAAATACACACGTAACATAATATATACATGTGTGTGTGTGTGGAGGCATGTGTTTAGTGGTGAGAGTGCTACACTTATGATCATAAGATTGTGGTTTCAATTCCTGGATCAGGAGACATGTGTTGTTAAATGAAACACTTCATTTTATGTTGTTTCAGAATAAATGTAAGATCCCAGGATCAAGGTGTAGGAAGAAAGTTAGCTTCAATCAATCCATAGTGAATATGAAAAAACAACTTCTTGGGACAATAGTGGTTTATTGAGATGGAAAGTTGTGGACTTTTTGATATCGAAGAACAATAAGCTGAAAAACAATTTCTTTTTATATTCCGCGGTAGGTGACTAGGGTTGCTGGGTGTGCGATGAATCTCCCATGCATCAACATGTAAATCCTTACAACAACATAACCTTTAATTTAATCAAGATATCCTCGGCCTTAAGAGTAGCTGGCAGTATACACCTCGCTATGAAACATGTGATCTGGATCTTACAAACTCCATTCCATAACTCTTGTATGTATATATATGAATATATATATCCATATCTTTTAAATTTGTTTATGGGAAACGTTTTGAATATGCACATAAAGCTCTTGTTCCATTATACCAGCTACTGTCTAATGATGCCGGCTGGGGAACCAATTTTGTGGGGTTGTATCGAGTTGTACTGATATAATGTAGGATAAATATAACAATAACAATAATCCTTGGATGGAATTTCTAAACATTTAATACATCACTATGCACGATTCCACAAACCACATGTCTCTTAAGATCCCTGTCCATATTCCTGGGATAATTACAGGGCAGTCTGTAGTATCTGTAGGTATTGGGTTGGTCATCTTCTTAGATTTATTTCTTCAGGCGATATCACATTAATGGATGTACAACAGAGGGATGGTTATCCCATTTTACAAGTATGAAAGTTGAGCAATTTATGTATTGTCTGTGTTATATGCTATCAACTACAGGCAAACAAGATAAACCACTTCCATGCCATCTACTTTGGAATAATTCTTGACATTAAGTGACCAGACCACATTTCTGATCGAGGTACTTTCTTGTGCTGAACAGACCTCCATACACTCAGTCCTGATTCAGTTACAGCTGCCCTGGGCAAGTCATACGGTTCTCAAAAAAGCCATTTTTTGCCAAACTCCAACACGGTTTATTGATTAATGTTTATGAAGTTGGCTCATTAATTGATTGATTTAAAAGAGACCTCACAAGGGTCTCTGTTGACACCTCTGTGTCAAGGTAGATGCACTGGACTGGTTTGAAAGATATTAAGGTAGGCATGTCTGCCTGACCTAATCTTTCTGATGTCAAAATGGTTATTGATGAAAAGAAGGTACCAGTTTATGGATGTAATGAACAAAAAACATATACAAAACATATATATATATATATATATATATATATATGTATGTATATATATATACACACTTCCAAAATGGAGACAGGTGCTGACAGTTCCATGTGGCACACTCAAACAATTGTGAAGATGTCTTCACATGAAACCATTGGCTGTCTTGTTATCCTACAAATAAAGTATACACACACACATAGACGTATATGTATGTATGTATAAATGAATGTGTGTATGTGTATATATCTGAGTCCCAGGTATACTAGTACATCAGCTACAGCATCAGCTACATTCTGTCCACACACATCAAACCAATCAGTTTCGCACATCCAGTGACAAGGTTTGCCATTACTGAAATATTTCTGCGTGTCTTACCAGAAAATCTTCAGTCGATTCTCTTTGCTGTTGGCTGCGGTTGTAATTGTCACACATCACACCTGACTACTACAGCCAATACCAAAGACTACACACACAACACCTTCACACGTACCACCTCACCAATATGCACCACCACCCCATGACACCTATACCATACACACACACACCCCTGACTTGTTATGGAGACATAAAAGTCACTTGAATGAGAAAAGTATCCAATATAGTAATTGATGTGTCATTGATATCACCATGTGTATAGGGTGTGTATGTGTGCATGTGCATGTGTGAGTTTATATGTGTTTGCATGTATGTATATATATTTTACAACTATATTACATCTACGTGTATAATATAATGTTTACAGCACACCAAGAAATAGCAATAAAACTTTTATGGTTGATTGTGTGTGTGCATGCATATATATGTGTGTGTATGTGTGTGTGTGTGCATGTGTGCATATGTATATATGTATATATATATATATATATATATATATATATATATATATATATATATATATATGCATATGCAAATACATAGAAAGCAATCTTTTTATGCATGTCTATATGTGTGTGTGTGTGTATATATACATACATATATATAGAGTTGGCAGAAACGTTAGCACGCCGGGCGAAATGCTTAGCGGTATTTCGTCTGCTGTTACGTTCTGAGTTCAAATTCCGCCGAGGTCAACTTAGCCTTTCATCCTTTCGAGGTCGATAAATTAAGTACCAGTTACGCACTGAGGTCGATGCAATCGACTTAATGCCTTTGTCTGTCCTTGTTTGTCCCCTCTTTGTTTAGCCCCTTGTGGGTAATAAAGAAATAAGATATAGATAACTACATACAAACATACATGTATATATGCATACATATATATTTATATATATGCAAATACATATCCCTCTGTCTCTCTTTTTCTCTTTGTCTCTCTCTCTCTCTCTCTCTCTCTCTCTCTATATATATATATATATATATATATATATATATATATATATATATATATATATATATATATATATATATGTATGTATGTATGCATACACACACACACACATACCCAACAAAGGGATATTTATATACGATGGTTCATTGGTTGATTGTTCATGTTACCTAATCCCTCCACACACAACTATATGCAGTGAGGTGGTGGTGGTTGTGGTGGTTATGACATAGTGTAGCAATGTGCCAGGTAGTCCACCTCTGACCCCGTTCCATCTCCATAGGGTCTGGACACAGCAGACATTTGATTCTCTGTAGTATATTGTCAACTTAATGTGACAATCCCAATAAGGGAACACACTACTGCCGTTTAGCCCTAGGAAGCTGGACCGCTTCCTGTCGGCCTTGACACAATTACTGTGTCCTTAAGTTTGCGAGGGGGAGACAGTAATTGTGTCAAGGCCGACAGGAAGCAGTCCAGCTTCCTAGGGCTAAACGGCAGTAGTGTGTTCCCTTATTGGGATTGTCACATTAAGTTGACAATATACTACAACATTATCGCTCCACTACTGCTTAAATCTCTCTGAGAGATTTAGAAATATTACATTTCTAATTTGATTCTCTGTTTAAATATTTGTGGAATGGAAGGGAGATCATAGTACTGCAGGAAAGGATGCTAGTCTAGCCTGGATACCTTCCGTGTAGCCATAAGTGGTGGACAACAACAATAAACCTCTATGCTGTCACTTGCTTTTACTAGAAATAACAGCCAAATCTCCTTCAAATCACACTCTACTATGTTGAATAAATATCACACAATGTAGTCCCTGATATCCAAAAAAGATGGACTAGTCAGATCTCAAATCTGTTAGATACTCAGTCTGCTGGATTCCAGCTGATCTGGGGCCAAAACAACAACAACAACAATAGCAAACACCAGTAAAGAAATATGCTATCTTTCAGCTATGAATAATTTGCATTTCTTAGATCCATTAACATCCAGATTTCTTAACGATTATCCACTAGATTGTATGTGGTCTGTGGTTGGTCTTCAAACCTCATACGTGGCTAGCCAACTGAGTGGTTTTACTTTTGTTGATGTGCCAGAAAGCCAACAGGTGGTTTGCGTGATGTCCCTTGAAATCATTTTTGCATAGCCCAATGTATTTTTTCATTTTGGTTATCTTAAAGTGTTGTTGTGACTTCTGCCTCAAACACAACATGGTTTATCATACACATCTGGTCGAGTGAAAAGCTTAAGGGTCTCAATAGATACAACTGGGGGTGGGATCTTCATGACCCTTACAAATGATGATGTTGCCAGGTCAGATTGGAGACCGGTGCAACAATCTGGCTTGCCAGTCCTCAGTCGAACCATCCAACCCATGCCAGCATGGAAAGCGGACATTAATCGATGATGATGATGATGATGATGACATACACACACACACACACACACACACACACACACATATATATATATACATACATATATATACATATATACACACACACGCACATATAGATTGAAAGATAGATAGATAGGCGTAGGAGTGGCTGTGTGGTAAGTAGCTTGCTTACCAACCATATGGTCCCGGGTTCAGTCCCACTGCGTGGCATCTTGGGCAAGTGTCTTCTACTGTAGCCTCGGGCCGACCAAAGCCTTGTGAGTGGATTTGGTAGACGGAAACTGAAAGAAGCCTGTCGTATATATGTATATATATATATGTATGTGTGTATGTGTTTGTATGTCTGTGTTTGTCCCCCCCAACATCGCTTGACAACCGATGCTGGCGTGTCTATGTCCCCGTAACTTAGCTGTTCGGCAAAAGAGACCGATAGAATAAGTACTAGGCTTCCAAAGAATAAGTCCTGGGGTCGATTTGCTCGACTAAAGGCGGTGCTCCAGCATGGCCAAAATCAAAAGACTGAAACAAGATACTTACATAGACAGAGATATATTATATATATGCAATCATATACTGAGTGTGTATATATATATATTGAATATATTTGAATATATATGTGTATGTAAGTTATGTTTATATATTTGTATATGTGTGTATGTATACATATGCATATACAGTCACACTCACATACATAAATACATATACACACACACTTATATCATATATATATGTATATATGAATATATATATATAAATATATATATATATATATATATATATATATATATATATATATATATACATATTTGTATTCATATATATATATGTGTGTATATATACCTATATGTATATATATTATAAAAACTCCTGTTTTATAGGTTTGTGTCTAGAAGTACATGAAACATGCACAAGATAAAAGACTATAACACTGATTGTAAAATCAAAACAATATTTATTGTGAGAGGCACCGTTTCTCCTTTGAAGTTCTGCTGATACTAGCTTCTCAAAGAACTGTTTGGTAAGAAGATGTCCTCATACAGAGTATTAATTTAGCAAGGGATTGAAGGAGTTACCATAAAGAGAGAGAAAGAGAGAGAGAGAGAGAGAGAGAGAGAGAGAGAGAGAGAAAGTGAGAGTGGGTGGAGGAAAGATAGGATTAGTCAGCTATAAATAAATGTTCTATAGAATTGCTTTTCTTAGTGCAGGGTTAGTGACACAAAAATATGGCAACATTGTTACTTCATATGAGTTGGATGTTGTTCCTAAAACAATGCAAGTGTATCTAGTATGTATTTACCAACAGACCAGAGCAGCATGGGTTCAATCCCACTGTGTGGCACACTATGCAAGTATCTTCTGCTGTAGCATTAGGCTGACCAAAGCCTTGTCAGGGGATTCTATAGACAGAAACTGAAAGAAGCCCATTGTCTGTATATATGTATATATATTTGTGTGTGTTTGTCCCCCACCACTGCTTGGTAACTGGTGTTGGTATGTTTATGTCCCCATGACTTAGCAACTCAGCAAAGAGGTTGATAAAGTAAGTACCAGGCTTACAAAAATAATATTGGGGCCGATTTGTTTGACTAAAATTTCTCAAGAGTGTGCCCCAGTATGGCCACATTCTCTTCACAGAAACAAATAAAAAGTAAAATATAAAAGATATGGACACGTGTAATTTACACACACACACACACACACACACACACACACACACATCAATATATATATAAATAAAGTTAGATATGGACGGTTTATGGGATTACTCTGGGTTTCACGTCCATAAAGCACATAGCTTTACGGCGTATCATCAGACCCCAAACCTGTTGGCTTAAGGCCTCTCGTTGATGTTGTTATTGCTGCCACTGGTTCTGTTCGTGTCTCTGCTGCTGCTGCTGCTATTATTGGTACTACCGTCCCTGCTACTGTCGTAGCTGTTGAGGAAGTTAATGATGTTGCTGCTGCTATTAGGGCCGGCCAGTACTTCAGCTTCATAGACGACTTCCTTGGTTTCACAGTGGTCCCCTATTGGGCATCTGTTGTGGTCCTGCATGAACATCCTGCCTCTGCTCGTGGTCTAAGGGTGTTAACTAGGATGCTCTTAATATTGGGGGGGCACAGCTAAAAGAGACCCTAAGGTTGTGCCTGTTGTAAGCCCCCATTGCTACATCAAAGGGACCAGATTGCATGAGCCAAGTCGAACCTTTATTGAATAGCATTGTTTTCCTGGCATGCATAACAACATCTATATCCCTGTCGCTAACGTTGGTGAAGCCCCTAGCAAAGGGAAGTGCCTTGACCAGTAGCCCTTTGTCAAACTGGGTGACCCTTGCTCTGCCTCTCCCCTTGTTGACATTAAACCATGAAATGCCTCGTTGGTGCTACACCATAGGGACAGGTTGGTGGTTCTCTTTGTGTTGTTGTTGACATTTCTCAACATGTGCTTGCTAGCTAGATCGATCTCAGATTTGGCTGGGTTGATCAGGCAGCATTTAGGATTTGAGGCAAAGTTTGGCTTATGGTCTTTGATGGTAATAAAGGCATTCCTTTATATATATATATGTATATATATATATGTGTGTGTATATATACATACATATATACATACATATATATTGATATATATACACATATATATTGATATATATCTTTGTATGCATGTATAGATTTATACATATATACTTAATGAACCCATTTGTATATAAATATAATGTAAATGGATATATCTATAAATCGTTAAACACATTTCTCTTATCTATATGCATTCATGTGTGTGTATGTGTGTACATACTATTACATATGCATATGTGTATTTGTGTGTGTGTAATGTGTCGACCTAGGGTTTTATGACTGAGTGAATGTCGTTAAACGAAACAATTAATTAGCACAAAGACATTAATTATTACTACAGACAATAAATTAATAAGATGATGTCACTTCTTAATGGTCCAAAGAAGCTTTTAAAATATGACTCTCCATGAAGAATAGACACAGTGATAGAGGTAGCCACACACTTAATACAATGTAATTACTAGTACATAGGTATGGGCACATACACACACACACACACACACACACACACACACACACACACACACACTCATATACATATTTGCATACTCACATAGTATGTATGAATGTATGTCTGTATGCATGCATTTATGTATTGCATCTTATGCCAGCATCAAAAACAGTCATAAAATGCTGCTGTGGTGTTACTGATGTTGATGATGATGATATACATTCATATATATATATATATATATATATATATATATATATATATATATATATATCCTCAGTGGTTCATGTATTCAAGAAATCAGAAACATACTCTAAAACATTAGAGTCGTAATGTGCTTAGAAGGCTGCTTGTTCTGGCCAGTTGGAGAGTAACCATTTGTTTCACACCTGTGCAGCTGAGCACTTTACAAGTGCGAAACTAATGGTCACTCTCTGACCGGCCATAACAAACAACCTCCTAATTATATATATATAAATATGCATACATACATACATATATATATATATATATATATATAGAGAGAGAGAGAGAGAGAGAGAGAGAGAGAGATGCATAAATATACATATATATATATATACCTGTAATTTTGGATTTTGTCCCTAATATTATATATATATATATATATATATATATATATATATATATGTATATGTATGTATATATGTATGTATATTTATCATGAGAGCAAGAGACAGAGAGACAGAAACGATGCATAAAATAGAGACAAGGATAGACAGTTTATATTGACAGACAGACAGGCAGACAGATGTTCATCTGCATATCAATATACAGAACACAGCAAATAAATATATCCATAAGCCTGTGTATAACAGAATTTAAAATATCTGACGAAAGCCTCATATATTTCTACACATTTGAGAAGCCTAGAGTTTGAAAATATTCCAGTAGCAGGGCTCTGAAAGGGGTCTCAGGGAGTAGCGTGTCCCTGCGTTCCTGAGCTAGTTTCCCACCACATTCCTTAAAAATCATGGTAGAGGCCTTGGTCTCAGGACCACTCGTGTCTAGAAACTGAGGTTGGGGGTTAAGCAAGGGCATGCTCCCTGTAGAAAATCTAGCTCTAAAAAAGCCTCATGATAGCAAAGGGGAATGGGCACCAGCCAGCTCAAAGGTTGGGGTGGGCTGCACCTGCCTACCTCGGTTGCTATGGCATTGAGGTAGATTCGGTCACCCCCATTAACAGGGAGAAAACCCGGATTTAAAACAATGGATGATAATGAGGATGACTGTGAACTGTCTGCAATATGAGATAAATTCTGAATTCTTGTTTCAGTAAGGATTGTTAACAATACAATAGAGTCTATGTGGTTGATCGACTGTGGTCTGGATGTGAACTACATTGAACTGGAACCTGTTGCTGGCAGGTGTATGGACTGAAAGGCTGTAGGGTAAAGACTGTCTGGTGAAAGGTTTAACTCTTTAGCATTTAAACCAGTCAAATCAGGCCTAAATATTCTACATTTTACATTCAAACTGGCCAGATCCAGCCTCTCACACCTACCCTAAACAAGCAATCACATCATCGAAACCTCGAGATTATAAAATAATGTGCAATTACTTCAAAACAAATTTGAATAAAAAAGTATTATATTTAAGAGAGTAATTTGAACGCAAACGAGTTAGAGTTGGTCTCAACATCAATTTTACAATAAATCTGGATCCATATTCAGTAATGAGTGACTCTCATGAGTAAGGATCTAACATGCAACAGCAATGGCAGAGTAGTTAGCAGTAATACTGGTTTCAAATTTTGGCACAAGGCCAACAATTTCAGGGGTTGGAGTTAGTCGACCTCAGTAGAATCTGAACTCAGAACGTAAAGACAGACAAAATACTGCTTAGCATTTTGCCCAGCGTGCTAATGGTTCTGCCAGCTGACCATTTTGTAGTTTTGCAGTAATACCAAGCATGGAATAGATTGCAAGAGGCTCTGTAAGTCTAGGAAATTGATGGAGCCATTCCATGAACTTGTTAGAAAAGGATTTAGGGTAAAGAGCAGATTGTGTAAGGTTGTGTGCCAAGTGTGGTGCTGCATGGTGGCTGACCATGGACTTTGAATGGGGGCCGGGAGGAATGTCCAAAGGATGTTAAGTTGTAATCTGAACACGATCTACTGAACGTGTAATGTTAGAGTAGGTCTCCGGA
>NC_142941.1:2187808-2190308 GCF_046866305.1 Octopus bimaculoides
AAAAGTGAGTTTCTTCTGTGCTTTCTCCATGAATACATGCATTCACACATACACACACATACTAAACCAATACAAGTGATGTTTACCAATAACTCACCTCCCTTTTTGCTATATTGTGACATGAAATACATTAATTAATGTGTCTTTTCTATGTTACCGATTAGAGGGATATTTGGTTGCTATTTCTAACTAGATAGAGAACAATTAGTGGCTTTCTTATTGGTTTGTAATACAAACTGTAACAAAGATGAAGTAGGGTCCTGGCTATTGGCCCCTTCTCTTGTCAAATTGTCTGTATGTAAAGAGACGAAGTACAGTCATGATTTGTTTTCTATCATAAACTACATAAGATACAGCATGACAGCCACCACATCTTGTATTTCTGTTGTTTCTATATAACAAGACAAGAGCTTTAGGTTAACTTACCAAAATGAAATTCTAGTCTCTCTCTCTCACTCTTCTCTTTTTATCTTGTATTGGAATATACAAGTACTTTGTCATATATGCACATATACACACATATAGACACACACACACACACACACACACACACACACACATACACTCACACTCACAGATATATAAAAGCACAAAATGTTACTGGTGAAACTATACAGTAATGGATGATTAACTAAACAATTATACTGTTTAATATACATGCATTCACTCATTAACAATACTGAATTCTCTGTTATATACCATAACAGATTAACAACCTTACAATATATGTCATCTTCACTGTTATAATGCCTACTTTCCAATACTGCTATGTTGTAGATGAGATTCATTGAGGCTGGACGCTCTTCGTTTGACCACACTCACATTTTTCCAAACACAAAGTAATATTCTCCCTTAATCTAGACATGATTTCATGGAAGATTGCAACCAAGCAACACTGTTTGTACGACAAGAAAGGTCTGTTAACGGTTAACAAGTGCAGTGTCAAGATAAGGGCAAACACACGCATACACATATGCATGCATACACATGTGCATACATCAGTGCATTCTTTTTACTGTTTTGCTTGTTCCAGTCATTTGACTCCGGCCATACTTGGGCACCACCTTGCATGCACACATATATTTATCTGTTTATTTATCTATTTATAGATAGCTATATAAAATTTCACGTCAACTATCAACCTCAATTAATGTCTATATATATATATATAGATAGATATAGATATAGATATAGATATGTGCACACAAATATATATATATATATGTGTATATATATATATATATAAAGAGAGAGAGAGAGAGAGAGATATTGCTGACAGCTGGATGAGAGTGACTGGATCTCCTATCAATAAATCCGTGTAGACTGTGGAATAAGAGATAAGAAAGGACAATCCAGAAGTTGATACAATCCAGGATCTCTTGAGGCTTCCATGATTGACCTCAGCTGACACATCTAATCCAGACATGTTTTAACACCTACATACATATATATATATGTGAGTGTGTGTATATGTATGTATGTACACCCTTTTACTTTTATTTGTTTATAATCCATCATCATCATCACCTTCATCATCATCACCGTCATCATTAGATCATTGAGAAAACTGTTTTGCAATATTTGTTTCAACTCTTTACATTCTGAGATCAAATCCTGCTGAGGTCAAATTCACTTTTCATCCTTTCATGGTCTATAAAATAAGACACCAGTCATGTTCTGGATTTTGATGGTATTGATAAAGATCACCCACCCACCTCAAAATTGCTGGCCTTGTGCATCATCATCCTCCTCATCATCATCATTTAGCACCTGTTTCCTCTGCTGTCGTCGGTTGGTCATTCTGACAAGATTTGACAGCTCCAAGGGCTGCCTTGAGCTCCAGTTTCCGCTTTAGCATGGTGTCAATGACTGGATGCCCTGCCAAGTACCAACCCCTACACAAAGGGTACGGGATGCTTTTATCATGGTACCAGCACCAGAGGGGTCACCAAGCAACTTTCATGACTAAGATCACCTTTGACTATAGCAGAGAAGGAGGCACCGATTTGCTAGGGGACGAAGGTTTAAAGTATGAAAACAGGGGCCAAAACAGGACAGGTATCTACCTGTGTAGGAGCTACATGGTTACCCACCACCACCATCAGCATCATCATCATCGTCATCATCACCATTATTCCACATTACTACCATTATCATCATCATAATCATCATAGCCACCATCATCATCATCATCATTGCGTTCGTCATTTTCATCATCACCATCGTCTCTATCATTACCATGAAGATCAACATCATCATAAAATCAACATCCCCACCACCGTCATCACCACCGTCATCACCACCGTCATCACCATCATCATCATCATCATCATCATCATTAATATATTCATCATCCTCATATTAACATCTGTTGTATCCTCTCCCATTCTGCTGTGGGTTTGATAGGTCTGTAATGGGACAAATCACCATATCTCTCAACCCTAAATCAACCTCAACAGGGAGACACCAAAGATCTACAGTTCTAATCACTCTTTATCTT
>NC_142941.1:2197808-2210308 GCF_046866305.1 Octopus bimaculoides
ATCAAAGATGTAAAATGGTGACAATTTACCCGTCACACCCTGTATATATGTATACATATATATGCATGAAGGCGTGTGTATGTGTGTGTGTGTGTACATCAATATACACACACATACTCACTCATCTCCAAAACACATTTTCCAATGCCTCCCCTTCTCATCTAACCCCCTTTTCATTTACCTCCAACATGTCTGGAGGTAAATGTCTTCTGCTCCCTGCAACAGACCTCCAGTATGTCTTCTGCACTCCACTACAAAGCCCTTGAAATTTCCTTTCTACAAGCCATGGCCATAATCTCCAACATGTCTTCCTTTTGATTCTTTCTGCATCACCAACGTCGTTTCTTTCACTCCCCTCCAGCATTTCACTACCAGATCACCACATCTTCCATTTTCCACCACCACGCCATTACCCCTCCGTTACATGGCTACCGCCACCCTAACAGCACTCCCTACACACCTCCTGCCTCCACCACCACCACCATCAATACCGCCTCCACCACCACCGCCGCACCACGGAGGAATTTTATTTTAGTGACACCAGGAAAAAATTTGACATGTTTATGTGTGTCTTATTTGTATAAACGTTTTTGCATACATACAAATCTATATATGTGTGTGTATGTATGTGTGTGTATGTATATATATATATATATATATATATATATATATATATTATATATATATATATATATATATATATGTATGTATATATATGTGTGTGTGTATATATATGTATATATGTGTGTGTGTGTGTGTACATATATATATATATTTGTGTGTGAGTGTGTATATATATATATTTGTGTGTGTGTGTGCATATATATATATATGTATGTAGTATATGTATGTGTGTGTGTATATATATGTGTGTGTGTGTATGCACAAAGATATGTACATATATGTATGGTTTGTGTGTGCGTGCATGTAGTGGTATGTTTGAATGCATGGAAGGGTATGTGTATGTGTATGCATGCATGTTTGTATGTGTGCGTGTATACGTGTATTTGTGTTTGAGAGCTTCTTTAATGTGCTTGCATGTGTGAGCGCGTGTTTCTTCTTTATTTCTGTATGTGTGTGTGTGTGTGTGTGTGTACATATACGCATGTGTGTGTGATTAGAAAGAAAAAAAGAAACATTTAAAACTAAGATATTTTGAAAAACGGAAATTTCTGTTTTTTCATCATTTTTTTCAAGTCATTTCAACATTTTACTTGCATGGGGAGAGGGGAGAGGTTGTAGTAGGCTGTGGTAGTTTACGGTGGTACAGAGTGGTGTAGGGGGTGGTGGAGGTGGTGACGAAGTGAGGTAGGAGCGAGGAAGGGGTGTTGGTGGGGGGAAGAAGGGGAATAGAGAAATGAAAGTAGAAGTGGGGCGAAGGGGTGGGAGATGTAATATAAGGATGAAGGAAAAGAAATGAACAGAAGTGGATGTGGGGGTGAGGGGAGGGAGTGAAGATTACCTTACACCACCACCACCACCATTAC
Source organism: Octopus bimaculoides (assembly GCF_046866305.1). Lineage (NCBI taxonomy): Eukaryota > Metazoa > Mollusca > Cephalopoda > Octopoda > Octopodidae > Octopus > Octopus bimaculoides. The sequence goes on from NC_142941.1 coordinate 2,199,296, forward strand.
CACCACCACAACCACCACCACCACCATCACCACTAACAGAACTGCCACCAACGCTACTCCCCCCCACCACCACCACCATTTCCTCCCACCATTGTAAAGCCGTCAGTGAGTGACATTTACCAGTATCCCATCATGCATCACTGATGGTCTCTCACAACGGTCAGCTATTGATGGACACAACTGACCAACACATTCAGCCATTGTTGGACCAAACTGGATCAATAATCTACACATAGTTATGTGTGTGTATGGTAGGGGGCGCTGCTTCACTAAATGCTGGACATCTGATCACATGGTCTATGACGTCACTGCTTCAGGTTTTTTTATTTTGGCCTTGATTGGTCCACACATTCTTGTTGCCATAGGAGACCACTGGACAAAGGGTGTAGTAGTAGTGTTTGTGGTGGTAGCTATTGTTGCTGTTTAGCCCCCAGGCTGGCACTGACCTTCTATAGCTATAAACAAAGACATTCCAGGCATGACCCACACCTCAGTCATTTATCCAGACAGTTTATTTATTCATTATCTAATGTTATTCTTCATGCTTTAAGATTTGAGAATGGTTTGGCTGTTATTTCTTGTATGCAAAAGTTCCCACATTGGCTAATGGTGTTGCAGATGATGATGATGTGGGTGTTGGCTTTGTTTAGCCCAAGGTCAGTCCCTCAGCAAACATGATAACTAAAGATGTTCCAGTTATGACCATCCCATCTGCTCATACATCAACCACTACATTGTCCAGTGCATTCTATAATTAGCACAAGGTGTAGGTAAACAGGACTTGACTGCTATTTCTTGCAAGTTGAGTTAATGAGAAAGAATCTCAGTAGTCACTTGATATGTTAGAAACAGTAGCCAAACCTCTGACAAATTACATTTCAAAATCTTAAAAATAGAAATCATTAAATTATAAAATCCTGAATATACAAAGCAACAGTAGGATAGTCATGACTGGGCTGTCTTTGATCATAGGTCTGCTTAGTGAGGGCTGACCTGGGGCTAAATAGCCACAACAACATATTGGCTCAATATTGATAATGTTGCTAATTTCCATATACAGTCATTGATCTCGCTCTCTAAACCTTCTTCATTCCACTCCTTGTTAGGGTTTCAACTAAACCCCTACAGAGACACAACCTGTGTGTTAATGGCTATAAACCTACTTTTAACATTTACTCTACGTTTCATCACTAATTTAACATTGTCTAGTATTTTGTTCTCTTCTGAAGCATTCGTTTTATGCTGCTGGCATGGATGGGTTGGTAGGAGATTTCTTCCTAGTCAATGCTTCAGGGTCACCAATATCTGGTTAATGAAATTTCATTGATGGAAACTGTGATGAAGCCCATCACAAATGTCCTTTATCAGTTTTATCGCTGATACATTTATCTATATTTATATCGCTGTTTATACTTATACCTCCATCTCTCTCTTGCCTTCTCCCCCTCTCTCTATTTCTGTCACCCTTCCTCTTCCTTCCTCTCTCCCTCTCTCTCTCTCTTTGTATATATGTGTGTGTGTTTGTATGAGTGAGTTCACTGCCATCTGTATATATATATATAGGCACAGGCGTGGCTGGGTGGTAAGTAGCTTGCTTCCCAACCACATGGTTCCGGGTTCAGTCTCAGTCCCAGTCCCAGTCCCACTAAGTGGCACCTTAGGCAAGTGTCTTCTACTATAGCCTTGGGCTGACCAAAACCTTGTGAGTGGATTTAGTAGACGGAAACTGAAAGCAGCCCATCGTATATATATATATATATATATATATATATATATATATATATATATATATATATGTCCATCTCTATATATTTATATACCTCAATCTCTATATATTTATATACCCCTAGTTTCTCTGACAATAGATCCTTGTACTCCAGTCCCAAGAAAAACCAGAACTTTGCAATATACTATACCCTTCCTTGCTTTTAATAATAGACCCACCTGTCAATTACAATTCTTCTAATTCTATTAAACATATCAATATACATCTATATACACGAGGACGAAAAGCAGAAGAGACAAGGCATCACTCTGAATGACTCCTCCTCCCCCCCCCCCTCTGCAATCAACCTCCACATATTGCCAGTCAGCTGAGCTGTCTCCTTGCTTATTATTCACCAATATGAAATCAAACCAATGACATTTTTGTAATCAATCCATGACACTGTGAAATGCAGAGACGATGCTTCATACAATCTTGGAATATAAATTTATCAATCAGTAATTGGTCTTTATGGCTGAGTCTCTACCTTCGGCATTCTTTCTGCTCTGCTGGTAATATAGCCTGGCTAGATACGCACGCACGCATGCACACACACACACATATACATGTGTGTCTGTGTGTGTATATATATATATATATATATATATATATATATATATATATATCACACTAACACATACATGTATACATGCACACATGCATATGCAGGCATATATGCACACATTCATATATATATCTACATATGCGTATGTGTGTGTGTGTATGTATACACATACATACATGCATATATACATGTATGCATATATAAATACAAATATACATATATATATATATATATATACGTATATGTATATATACATATATACATATATACGCATATATATATATATATATATATATATATATATATATATATATATATATATATGTATATACATATATGTGTATACGTACATATATATGTACGTATAATGTATTAAATATATTCACACACACATACATATATACATATGTGTGTTTGCGTGTGTGTGTCTGTGAGTACATAAACATCATCAGACCAATCCAATACAAATTTCCTCTTTCTCTCCCTCTTCCCATCCCTCCTACCCCCTCAGTATATCTGATGACTATGTTGGCGTGTTTAAAAGGCAACCCCACTATTGTTATTGTTTTCGTTATGGATGAAGACTGAGTCACGTTGTGGAGTTCATGCCTTCACCTTTGTCTTGTTATTTTCATGCTGACCTCAAATGTACTCAGATGCCCTCACCCCAGTCCTCACCCAATGTCACCAAGATAAATGGTTTGGTACTGTGTTCCTGCCATCATGATATTTCCACAGTGTGGTAGGGGTGCTGAACAGAGGCCCCTTTTGTATAGAAGTCCCTATATCTCAGATAGAAATGGCCTCTTGGATGATATCCATTCTCAAGTTGGCACTATTGCAGACCTTAGGGATGTGATCACTGTCCTATCAGCACATATAACCAAGCTGCCGTAGGGAACACTTATAGGTTGTGGTGGTGGTGGTTGTCGTCATCGTCGTGATGGTGGTCGGCGGCAGCGGCGGCGTCATCGATGTAGTGGTCGTCGTCATGGTTGTGGTGGTGGCGGTGGTGACGTTGATCATTAGAAAAAGGGTTGATTATTGATTCTATTGATTTACCAAAATTAGGTCTCAGCCATGGTTGGAATACTCTGCGTAATAATGAAATCTGATTGCTGACCATTTCTTATGGTTTCCACCATTTTTCTCTGACCATTTACCAATTCTGTTATTGCCGTTGTTGTTGTTGGGGTCCCAACCTTGCTCCCTAATAACAGCTCAATTGTTCAGTATTAACTCTCTCACTTCCATCTCTCCATTTCTCTGTGTTTCTTTGCTAAATCAGCAGTGCCACCATCTACCATAGATATAGATATAGATATAAACAATTGCAGCATGGAAGGTGTTTATAAGCCATTTAAAAACACACAAAAACCGTTAGATTCACTTCAACATTTAAATTTAATTTGCCAAAATATTTTCATCACTTTGAGACAGCGACCAGTTCACGGACAAAATTCTGTGCTGCATCTTAAACGGCTTATAAACACCTTCCACGCTGCAATTGTTCTCATTCCAGTATACAATCTCACATCAGGTCACTTGCTATGCAAGTACATTGCCGTAATATATATATATATATATATATATATATATATATATATACACACACACGCACACTGCAAACCTTCAATGCCTTGTTAGTCAATGTAATATATGTATGTCATCAGCCCCATTATATTCCAGGAAATATATGTGTGTGTGTATATGCACACACTCACATACATATATACATGCATACATAACATACATATATAACATACATACATACAAACAGATACATGAATGTGTGTGTGTGTATATATATATATATATATATATATATATATATATACACGCACACATATTATATATATATATACATTACTGCAATATACTCACAACATTGTATCTGATTCCACTCCAACCTTATTATGTCGACTGTTTTACCGTTTCTTATTTCTTTCCATTCCACTATTTTTCTCCAACAATGTCCTCTCCCCCCCCCCTCTTTTGTTGTCACTATTTTATGATTCCTGCAGGGTTAATTTGTCTGATCTGTCTTCCTAATTGCTTCCTTCGCAATATTTTCTTTACCATTCCTCTACTTTACGTTTATTTCCTTATTTTTTCCATTATTCCTTGCTGGTCTTCTCTATAATCTATTTGTGTAATTTCGTCTTTACAACTGTGCTGCTGTTACTGCTGCTGCTGTTACTGCTGCTGCTGTTGGTGTTGTTCTTGGTGTTGGTGGTGGTGGTGTGTGTGTGTGTTTCTCTCTCCTACACCAAAGTCTGTTAATAAATTATGTTCACCAATTACCCCTAAACTGGTCAGATATTCTTTGTTGTTTTGCCTTGAAGAATCCTTTCTATTGCCAAGCTTTGAACATTCCTTTTTGTTCCGATTATTTCCAATGCGACACCACTTTCATCCATAGATTCCCTCAATATTGAACAGCAATTCCTTCCATAAACTCAATGCCTTAAATTTGGTAAAATGATGGTGTTGGGGTGGGGTGGGGGTGCTGGGGAATTATTGGCGTAGTTGATGCCATCAACCTAACTATTTAAGTAATACTTTTGCTATTGACCCAGGAGGGGTAAAAGATAGAATTGACTCTAAACAGATTTGAACTCAGAACACAAAGAGAAATAGATAAATACTTCAATGTATCTGTTGCTCGACTGGTTCAATCAATTTTATGTCATGATCTGCCAATTCTACCTCCACCACCACCACCTTCATCTCCTTTTCTACCATCAACCATCACTGCCCTCTTCTCCACCTTCTGCCATTTCTACCATCTTCCACCACCATCTCCACCCTTCCCTCCTCCTTCTACCAACTCTACCATCTACTACCACCACCACCCTCCTCTCCCTCTTCAACCATCTACCACTGACTCACCTTCTGCCAATGAAATCTCTGTCCTATTCCAGTAATACATTTACAGCAGCAATAATAAAAGAGACATTGATTTTGTTAATGTTCAGCCCTAGGCTAGCACCGACTGAGAAAGCCCAGAGGTTGACAACTCCAGTAATGACCATCCAATCCAAGTTTCTTTTCACAATCACTGTATCATGCTCTTTATGCAATGTACCCATTTTTCATGAGAATAAATTGCTTTGGGGGAGATTTAACTGCTATTTCTAACTGCTGAAGAAATCGTGTTGTGGCGTGTAAAGTTGACACGCTGAACATGCAAAGTGAAATTGTAGAATGTGCCGAATGTGAAGTGAGTGGCATCAGAAAATGGTAAGTGTAAGATAACTGGAATCAGACAAATCAGTGTTTCCATATTTTGTGTAATGAGGAAATAATATCTAATTAATGAATTGTTTCTAATTGAGTGTGCGTGTGTGTGTTTAAGTCCGCCATAACTTAGCAGTTCAGCAAAAGAGACTGATAGAATTGGTATCAGGCTTTACAAAAATACGATAAGTGCTGCAGTTGATTCATTTGATCAAACATTCTTCAAGGCAGTGCCCCAGCATGGCCGTAGTAAAAGAATAAAACATTATGATTGACAGGTTTTACAATGTGATTGGTCACTAAACAAATTATTGATTTCTTTCTATTAAATTACAGAACCTCAAAGTGAAGGAGGGGGGGGTTCTGATCAATTATATTGATACTTTAGTTTTATTTTATTGACCCCTTGAGAGATGAAAGACAAGGCTGACCTCATTGGGATTTGAACTCAGAACTTAAAGAGCCATAACAAGGGTAATTACTGCTACTAATTAACTACCACATAGATATTGTTTTATATAAGAAATTATTTAATTAGGTAGCTGTGTGTGTGTGTGTGTGTGTGTGTGACAGACACGGATTGACTAAGTGTGAAAAATTAGAGAAAGATAGGTAAAAATGGTCTTTTACAGTTTGGAAATGGCCCAAATAGTTCCATCAATAATTCTTCTTCGAATATAACGATCTTTAATAATTGACAATGTGAGATTTCCTGAGGAGATCAACCTTATTGATTGGCTGTAATGTGTTTAGAAACTCTATCTATACATACATATATACACATGTGTGTATACACACACAAACATATATATACATACATCTATGTGCGTTTATAAATATATGGATGTAACTATCTATAATACATATATATACACATATATATGCATATATACATATAAATATATATATATATATATATATATATATATATATACATTTTATATATATATACACACACGTATACATATATCTCATAATAAGAGTTGTGTATTAAAATTTATGTATCACCAGTCACTCCTCAGCCAGCCCCCTTCAACACCCCCCCATTTCTGCAACCATCACCAATTCTCCCCCTCTTCCCTACCCCCTCCTTACTCATCATTCCTCAACACTTATTCTTCATTCTATTCAACCTCCCACCCATTCTCTTTAACTCCAACCATTTCTCTCCTCCCCCTCCCACATACCCTCTTCCAACCTCTCCGCTTTCACACCCACACTTCCTGTTCTTCTGTTCACCTCATACCTCCAGGGTCCACCCTGATACCTCATCAGCCCTTTTTTTTTTATCTCTTTCCATTTCTACCCTGGCCACCTCTCTTTTATACTGTGAGTTGTTGTGTAGCTCCCCAGTAACAAGAAACCAGGGGGGCTCTGGCCATCCCTGATCTCTCAAAAGTTTAACGCTTCATCCCTTAGCATAACTCTTCTTCCCTCTCTACAGTGACCCTTGCAAGGTGCATGGCGACCACACATGCTGGTGCTGCATAAAAAGGGCACCCAGTACACTCTGTAGAGTGATTGGTGTTAGGAAGGGCATCCATCTATAGAAACCATGCCAAAACAGACATTAGGGGATCATGCAGCCCTTGAGCCCATCAGATCCTGTTGAAACATGCCAGCATGGAAAGCTGGGTGTTAAATGAGATGGTGGCAGTGGGGGGGGGGTGACGATCATCATCATCGTTTAACATCCACCTTCCATGCTAGTATGGGTGGGATGATGATGATAATTATTTAGATTAACTATATCAATTAATTAATTAATAGACATTGAAATATGTAATTACTGAGTTCAAATGTTGCCAACAATGACACCCCTCAGATCCTTCTGGGGTAAATAAGATAAAATACCAGTAATATACCCAGGTTGATTGAACTCAAGTCCTTCCTTCCTCTTTGTGTGTATGTTGTTGTTGTTGTTGCTATTGTTGTTTGGTTACAGGACAGCTTTGAGCAAGTAGTCCTCTGATCGCAAACAGTCCAGCCATGACCATCCTGTCTTTTATTATCCTACACTAAAAAACTTTATTTATTAAAGCAATAGTGTGTGATTTGAGAGAGATATTGGTTGCTATATCTAGCAGATTGAGTGATCATCTAGAGGCTTCCGTGATGCTGGGATGGAGGCATGGGGGGAGTCAATGAAACATGGTACTAGTCATATACTGGGGGATTATTTCTACGAATTATACCCTACTCCACCTTGCCTTCTTTACCTCAAATATTTCAAACTATCAAGGGTGGATCTACCCTGCTCCAACACACACACACACACACACACACATATCACATGCATCTTTGGTCTGTCTGTTAGGAATAACAGACAAATCATCCTCAAATTACTTATATCTTTCCATCTTAGATACAAAATATCCAAAAGGTGTGATAGTCATGGCTAGAACGCTCTTGATCATAGATCTTCTGGATCACAATTGATGTGGGGCTAAACAACAACTGCATCTTCATCATCATCATCATCATCACCACCACCACCACCAGCATCATCACCACCATCCTCTTCTTCCCCCTCATCATCCCCATCCCCACTATCATCAATACACCTTTATTTCATTGTTTATTATTCTTTTCCTTCATTTATTTTTTCATTTTGTCATATTTTCTAATCCAATTTTTAAAAAAATTTGTTTTTTTTTCCAAAAATTCTTCTTTTCTCAATTTCTAAATTTTTTTTTTTCTTCTTGCTTCCCAATATTTCTTTTATTTTTTCACACTCCCTTCCAACAGTAACACACTCTCTCTCTCTCTCACTCTGTCACTTTCTCTCTCTCTCTCTCTCTCTCTCTCCCTCTCTTTCTCTCTCCCTCGTTTATTACAGTCTCTGTTATTTCATAAATTCTTTAAACAAGAATGTTCTAGAAGACAATTCCATGCAAGAATATTGTCTATTGGATTGTCAAACTCTAACTAGCTCAGTTTTCTGTCTACAACCGTTTCACTTAACAGGGTTAGGTGTGTGTACATGTGTGTGCATGTTTGTACATATGTATGTGTGTGTTTGTATATGTGTGTACGTATGTATGTATGTATGGTTGTATGTGTGTGTGTGGGTATGTATGTATATATATATATATATATATATATATATATATATATTTACAAACACACACATATACATGCATATATATATATATATATATATATATATATATATATATATATATATATGCATGTATATGTGTGTATATTTACACACACATATATGTGAATGACGTGAGTGTATTATATATATGCATACACATCTATATGTGTATGTCTTTACTGTAATATCTAGTTTATGCAGTGACTTGGCAGAATATCAACCTGTGCATGCATTTATCTATCTTCCTACCATGTATGTGTCTAGCAACTAACTCTCTATCTCTGAATGTATCTATCTATTTATCTATCTATCTATCTATCTATCCAAAACACCTGATGCAGGCTGGAGGGTATATCAGCCAAAATGTTGTGTTAACAACAAACAAGATAGGGACAAATATCCGTCAAATGTAAATAATGTACATAAGGTACATAATTCCTCGTCTCTTAAATGTAGAACTGTATTGTCATTTACCAAAACTGTTTACCATAACAATCACAAGAAGAATCTAAGTAGTAAATTTTGGACTTTCTTGTGGGTCCATAAAAGATTTGGTCTAACTCATTTGTTCCATCTGGTCAAATTTACCATCATGGACTTACACATGACAGTCAGTACCTGAGTGAATTACCTGAGACTTTCACCTGGAGAATTATTGCTCTCTGTTTGATTAAAATAATCATCCAGGGTTTGAGGGAGAGGGTTCTTCATAAAATATGGCAAGGGGAACGTTTTTAAAACTCTAAGTCCATGAATAGGGCCAGTGAGATACGAAAGGTTTGAGGATATGAGAGGGCCCAGGATGTGTAAGTTTAGATCAGTTGGTTAAGGGCCAATGTTGATATCTGATCTTGAGTTCACCAGTATGGCTAAGTCCATACTGGAGTATTGTATGACAGTGTGATGAGGAAGCAGAAAGAATTGTATGACTCCAGGTCATATTGTTCCTGTAAGAGATTAAATGGTGAAGTGGATATGCAGCTGTTTTTATTTGGACATCATTCTGTGGTTTAGATGTCTGATTCACAAACTTTCAATTCAAGATCAATTTGATAGTATATACAGAGGGCTTCTCACGAGAGTTCAAAACATTTAATGGGAGGGAAATTGTGCAGAAGCCTCTTATATACATACACGCATACATAGAGGTATACTACTACTGGTGCTTCTACTATAAGCATTGATGCAATTCACTACAAGTATTAAAGGTGGTACCCCAGCATGGCCACAACCCAATGTGTGAAACCAATAACAGAAGAACCAGGTGATGAGTTCAAACCCCACAGTCATCTTGTTTGTGTTTCAAACAGAATTATTTATTAAATATTTAATTACTGGCACCAGTAATTAGGGACCAGGTCAATGTGATTGTGTCTCAGACCACGGGTCTACCGTTCAGTCTTACCAGCTGACCACAGTCCACCGAACTATACCAGATCAATATCATTCTGTCTCACACTGGATGCCTAAGTTATCAGGGAAGACTTAAAATCTCCGTCAAATGAATTTTATAACAAATTGCATTCAACTTTCGCTGTTATCTTCGTCTATCAATAAATATCCAGTTGTTATTCTTAAACTTACTTTAAAATGATAATGAACATCACCACTGCTATCATCATCATCATCATTTTAACATCCACTTTCCCATGCTTGCATGGATCAGGTGGAATTTGTCGAAGGGGATTTTCCACAGCTGGATACTCTTCCTGTCCCCCAAGCTTTATGTTTCTAAATAAGGTAATATCCCCTCCACTCCCCTGCCTGGACTGGTTTCCCTGAAGATTGGAATCCAATCACACCATTTGCATTGCAGTGACACCCTTAACAGACAAAATATCATTTCCTGTACCCTATAATAAGTTATGGGGTCATTTAATAATTGTTGCTGAACCAACACTGTGATCCACTGCCCTCTACTTTGGTAAATGCTGTTTCTCAGCACTTTCGTATCGATACTTACTGACCAGTGATACATTGGTGACTGTTTCCTCTCAGTATGACCGTCACTCCTCCATGGGTTGGCCTGGTGTTGAGTCAAATATTTATTGTTGCCGTGGTGACCATAAAATCCAATTTTCTATGTTGCATGTAGTGGAGATATCTCGTATGTAATATCTTTATTGTTGAGCTGCACGTGATGTTTGATGTGTGTTCCTGCACAGAATCAGTACGATTTGTAGGATGGAGTCATACATACATACATACACACACACACACACACACACATATATATATATATATACATATATATATTTATATATATGTATGTGTCCATAAGTCTACTACAGAAAATTAAACCTCCTCCTTACCTCTTTGTTCTTCACTGCTTTTTGTCGT
>NC_142941.1:2215308-2217808 GCF_046866305.1 Octopus bimaculoides
AGAACCATGTGGTTGGTAAGCAAGCTACTCACCACACAGCCACTCCTGCACCTATGCATATATATATATATCAGTAAACATTGGTGCCTTGTGGTACCACTACTCTACATTTATATATATATATAATATATACATATATATATACACATACATATATATATGCTGTTATACACACACATACAGTACGTATATTGTTACATACTTACTCTCTGGCTGTTACACACACTGTTACATGTAGTTACACACACACACACACATACACAGAATTTAACCAACACAATAGTGATAATTAACATGTGAGAAGAGGGGTGGACATACTGTGTGTATTGGTGTATAACAATGTATGTATGCATGTGTATAACTGTGAATATATCCATGTATGTGTATATATAGCTGTGTATGTATATGTGTGTGTATACCACAGTATATATATATGTATGTGTATATATATATATATATATATATATATATATATATATATATATATGTATATACATATATATATATGTATGTTGTATGTATAATTCTGTGTATGTATATATGTATGTGTATACATATGTGTATGTATTTAAGATTATAACTGTGTCTATTTGTGCATGTATGTATGTGTGTGCATATATGCATATGTATACATGTGTAGGGATGTATATTTTTGTGCTGATGTATGTATGTATGACTATGTGTATACAAGCATACACGATATGATGTGGGCGTATGTGTGTGCGCGTGCGTGTGTGTGCGTCTGTGTGTGTGTGCATGTGTCAGTGTGTGCGCGTGCGTGTGTGTGTGTGCGTGTGTGACATCACTTCCTCAGCTCTGTTATTCACTATTCATATATTCCTTTATTCTCTCTGTCTTTTAATCTTTTATACCAGTTCTCACTCTCTCTCTCTCTCTCTCTAATGCCTCTCTCTTTGTCTCTCTCTCTCTCTCTCTCTCTCTCCCTCTCTACTCCTCCCACCTTTCACACTTCATTTCATTTTCCTTCTTCTTACTCACAATGTTGTTGCTGTTACTGATGTTGTTGCTGTTATTGTTTAGCTACAGTTCAGTCATGGTTAAATGAACCTATAATCAAAGACGTTCCCACCATGACCATCCTGTCTTTCTGTATATCTATCTCCATTTTGTTCAAAGAGTCCTTCCTTTGTAAGATAGTATTGTATTGTTATTTCAGAGAATTTGGCTGCTATTTTTAGCCAGTTGAGAGACCACAAAGTGGCCCCTTCATTGGTGGTATTGGTGCTGGTGGTGTTGGAGGTGGTGTTGCTCTTGTTTTTGTTGTTGGTATTTTTGTAATAACAATGATTCTGTTGAGACTTATTCTTCTTCTTACAGTTGCTGCTGTTAAATTATTGCTGCTGCTGCTGCTATTTTCACCAATGATGATCTTGATGCTGTTGGTGATGTTGTTACTTGTGTATCTGTGTTGGCAGCTGAAAGAGAATGAAAGTGAGAAATTACCCAACCACCAAGACATTTGCAGCATCATGAAACTGTGTAAGGGTGTGGATCTGAATACAGGGATGTGACTGTAACGTGAAATGTGTCAGCGTGTGTGTGTGTGTGTGTCTTGGCATTTAATGTCAATGTGTATGTATACATGCATATGTACACACACACAATGTACATGTATGTATACATATAAATATATGTGTGTATATATATGTATATATGCATTTATATTTATGTGTGTATATGTTTGTGTATATATATATATATATATATATATATATATATACACACACACATATATATATGCTTGAATATATTTATATATATATATATATATATATATATATATATATATATATATATATATATATATATATATAAATATGCATGTATACATAGACATATATATATAATAGAACATACACACACATTTCTGAGATTTGTGTAGTGTGGTGTGTGTGTATATATATATATATATATATATATATATATATTTATTTATTTATTTAAATGAAATATTCAAACACTGAGATTTGAAGTTAGATGTCACTACTGTTCATATCATCTGTGGATAAATTCAAAATTTAATGATATCACCAGTAGTACACATATGTATGTATGTATGAATACATATATTTGCATATATATGCATAGATGCATGTATATTATATATGTATATATATGTATGTATATATATATATGTATCTTTTTATATGATGTATGTATGTATGCATGCAAGAATGTTCATATAATCCCATGTGACATTTCAATGTGTGTGTGTGAGTGTATATGTGTGTATTTGTATGTTTATGTGACATTACATTATGTGTGTGCATATGTATACATTATTAGATTATGTAAATTTGTGTTCTTAGATTGTGTGGATGGAGGTCTTGACCTCGCCACCAATCCTTCCACCCCCCTTGCCACTGATTCTAAACAGAAACACTTCTAATGGCAGCCAGGAGACACTGCAAGGAAAACAACAGAATTTTGTCAATAAATTTCCCTGAAGTCTTAAAGGTTGGATCGTCATCATCATCAT
>NC_142941.1:2222808-2240308 GCF_046866305.1 Octopus bimaculoides
CTAATCCAACAGATCTATAAATAGAGGTGTTCCAGCTATGACCATCCTCTCTTTAATTCATAGTGCATCTAAGACTACAGTATTCAATGTTTTCTTCTCTTTAATATATTAAGCACATTTGGTTGGTTTTTCGAGCATATCAAGAGACTTTCCTGTTTGCTCTTTCTGATGAGTCAAGGTCTTTCTCTGAAATAACATGTTTTCATGTGAAGTGTGTGTGTGTGTGGTTGCATATGTGTATCTGTGTGTGTATATGTGTGAATGTGCATGTTTATGTATTAAAGCGCAAATATGGCAATGTGCATGCGAGTGTTCACCAGAGTGACTTTGTTAGTCGTTGTATAAGGATGTGTATAAATGTGTGTCTATGCATGTGTGTGTATGTGTAAATGAGTGCTTTCTTTGTGTGGAAATCTGTGTGGGTGGGTGGGTGGGTTGACGTGCATGCATGTGTGTGTTTGCATGTGTATGAATGTAAACCTATGCCTGTGTGTATATATATGTGCTTCTATGTAAGTGTTCATAAACGTGTGAGTCTGTTTTTGCATGTAAATGTGTTTCTTTGTTTTTGAGTGAATGCGTATGCATGTGTGAATGTGTGTCTGTGTGTGTGTGTGTATGTAGGTGCATTTATGCATGCGTCAACATGCCTGTGTGCATGTCCTCGTGCATATGCAGTGAAAAAGGCGACAGTTAGTAGAGAATTCTTGATTGCCGTTTGCCACCATTAACTCACTTCCGTTTTCAAATTCAATCTGAACAGCGAGAACAACTTAATTATCATTGTATTCAGACACAAACAAAGAGCTGTCATCACTGAAATTCGATCCTGAAACCTTTTAATCGAACTTCCCTTGAAAATCTAGACCCTAAAAGGCCGTTATGAAAGAATATTTAAGTGAATCAATGAAGTAGAAATATAGAGAACGTTGTATGAGGCAGCCATTGTGTGAGCAGACGAGAATTTTAATCAATTGATTGACAGATTGGTGTAACAACAGGGGGGGTAGGAGCGGTGGTGGGGTGTAATAAGGGGGTAGGGCATATTAGTAGTGTGCAGTAGTGGCGGTGGTAATAGAGCTTTTTTTTTGCTCTTGTTTTAGTTGTAATAGTTGTAGTAACCATGATGTGACATGCGGGAGGAATGTAATGAGTGTAGCTGTGTATAGTACTAGTGCTATTGTGGTGGTGGTGGTGGGACGGGATGTAGTGGAGCTTTCTTTTGTCTTGAATATTAGGGTGGTGGTTAAGGTAAGGGTTATTGTGGTGCTGATGCTGGTTATATAACATTTATTGTTGTAATAACATTGTAGCAGTTGAGGTGGGAATGGTGGTGTAATTGGTTTTGGTGTAGTGGTTGAGGTGGTAGTGGCAAGACGGTTTTAAGGGAGGCTGCATGTCCAATACTACTGACAACAAACACAACAATGAGAACTGCACTGTACAACACATACTGAGACACACACACATATATGCATGTATATATATATATATGTGTGTATATATATATATATATATATATATATATGTATATATATATATATATATATATATATATACATATATATTAATATACACAATATATATGTGTGTGTGTATATATATATATATATATATATATATATGTACACACACATATATACACTATATATGTATACATACATATATATACAAATATATATGTATATATATATATATACATATATATACATATATATATATATATATATATATATATATATATATATATATATATATATACACATACATATATACATATATATATGTATATATATATACACATATATATACATCATCATCATCATCATCGTTTAACGTCCGCTTTCCATGCTAGCATGGGTTGGACGATTTGACTGAGGACTGGTGAAACCGGATGGCAACACCAGGCTCCAGTCTGATTTGGCAGAGTTTCTACAGCTGGATGCCCTTCCTAACGCCAACCACTCAGAGAGTGTAGTGGGTGCTTTTACGTGTCACCCGCACGAAAACGGCCACGCTCGAAATGGTGTCTTTTATGTGCCACCCGCACAAGCCAGTCCAGGGGCACTGGCAACGATCTCGCTCGAAAATCCTACAGGAGCCAGTCAGGCGGTACTGGCAACGGCCACGCTCAAAATGGTGCATTTCATGTGCCACCCGCACAAGAACCAGTCCAGGGGCACTGGCAACGATCTTACTTGGCTTGCCGGGTCTTCTCACGCACAGCACATTTCCAAAGGTCTCGGTCCGTAGTCATCGCCTCGGTGAGGCCCAATGTACGAAGGTCTTGCCTCACCACCTCAGCCCAGGTCTTCCTGGGCCTACCTCTTCCACGGGTTCCCTCAACTGTTAGGGTGTGGCACTTTTTCACGCAGCTATCCTCCTCCATTCTCACCACATGTCCATACCAGCGCAATCGTCTCTCTTGCACGCCACAACTGATGCTTCTAATGTTCAGCTTTTCTCTCAAGATACTTACACTCTGACGGGTATTCACATTGACATTACACATCCAACGGAGCATACTGGCTTCATTCCTTGCGAGCTTACGTATGTCCTCAGCAGTTACAGCCCATGTTTCACTGCCATGTAGCATGGTTGTTCGTACGCATGCGTCATACAGTCTGCCTTTTACTCTGAGTGAGAGTCCCTTTGTCGCCAGCAGGGGTAAGAGCTCTCTAAACTTTGCCCAGGCTATTCTTATTCTAGCAGCTACACTTTCAGCGCACCCACCCCCACTACTAACTTGGTCGCCCAGATAGCGGAAGCTATCGACTACCTCTAGTTTTTCACCCTGGAATGAGATAGAAGTTGTTTCCTGTTTGTTTGCAGTCTTTATTGCACCTGAACATCTGCCACAAACAAAAACTAACTTGCTAGTTAACCTGCCTTTGATGTTGCTGCACCTCTTATGTGTCCATAGCTTGCACCGGGTACATCTTATAGAGTTACTACCTACTCCTTTTCTACATACTGAGCAGGGCCATCTACCTGAAGGGGTTTGTGTTTTATCTACCTTCCTACTTATTAGGATTTTGGTTTTAGCTAGGTTGACTCTAAGGCCCTTCAATTCTAGACCTTGCTTCCACACCTGAAACTTCTCCTCTAGTTCTGATAGTGACTCCGCAATTAGGGCAAGGTCATACATATATATATATACACATATATATATACGCATATATATATATATACATATATATATGTATATATTTATATATATATATATATATATATATATATATATATATATATATATATATACACATGTATTTATAAATGTTATTTCATACACGTTTTTATATAGAGGTGTACAAATGGAAACAAACAGCATTGAAGCTATGTTGTGTGAATTAAAAGTATTTATAAACAGGTGAATTCAGTTCCCCATTATCTGACATCTATGAAACATATGAAGGGAATGTAAGGTTGAATCACTCTCTTTGTGTGTGCGTGTAGGCATATTTATTTATGTATGTGTAAGTAAATATATATACATATACATATATACATACATATATATATATATATATATATATATATATATATATATATATATATATATAGTGTAAACAGAGTTAGTGGTTGTTATAACCGACTAAGGAATAAAATATGTGTATATACTACGTCACCTATTTTGTTGTCATGCTTTGTATTAAAAAATTAAAAATAAGCTATAAATATGGTCCAATCGATGTGTTGTTAATCTGAGGTTTTCTCCATTTTCTGATTATTTATATATATATACACATATATAAAGAGAGAGAGAAAGAGAGAGATTGGCTGCTTGTTTCTCTGGGATTGGTCAAATCGATGTAGACACCCCTACTGTCACAGATAGTGGCTCTTCTTTAAAGTATTTGAGCGTAAAATATTGCTTGTGTATGCTGAGAGAGGTTTCATCCGTAATGCTTAGGATGTTATCCATTGTTTGTATAATGCTTAGTTTCTCAATAATACAGAGTTCACATTTGTTGCCCAATCCTCTATATTTTTTGGTCTTAGTAATAATTTTCCATCCTATCTGGGGGTTGCTTATTCTACCTTTTCTCAATGTCCATATCATATTTGACAGGGATGTTGCATGCTTTTCTATTTTTGTCTCTGACTGATGCCAGGTGTTGTGTATACCTTTCCTTGAACAAGTTGCACTTCATTCCTATATACGTCTTTGCTACTCCATTAGGGTCCGTGATTTTGACCTTGTATATAAGTCCTTTCTCGAGACAGTATCTTCTGCTCTAATGCTTTGGAGTGTGCATCACTTTTGGATATGAACTACTGATGATTATATATATATATAATCAAATGAATAATAACAGACGATGGATAATTGTCAGCTCATTACAGCTGTTTCTTACATAACTTTTTAATAGAAGAATAAGGACATTAATTATTATAAAAGACTGTAATCAACAGATGAGAAATAATTTTACAAAACAAAAGAATACAGCAGTTGTATATATATATGTATATATATATATATAGAACAACAAGAATATATATAGACATACAGATACTTTTATTAAAGCTCAAAAGATCTTCCCAAACGGTTACTCAGAGTTTCATGTTACTGTTTGTTAGACAGTTGTGATTATACAGCTTTTCTGCTGTATGATCACAACTGTCTGATGAACAGTAACATGAAACTCTGAGTAACAGTTTGGGAAGATTCTTTTGCAGCTTTAATAAAAGCATATTACTCTACCTTTAGTATTCAAGTATCATTTTTCTCCACCTTGCTTTGCATTTATGCATTTACTCATGTATATAGATAGATAGACAGACAGACAGATAGATAGGTAGACAGATACTTATACACCTATGTATGTGTGTGTGTGTGTGTATATATATGCATACAGGTGAAAACACAACAGAGTAAGTGTGTGTGTCTAATTTTCTGACAACGTATGAACAAATGCAAGTTATCTTCCAAAACCTTTTCTTAATAACTGAGCCTCAAAGAGTTAAAGCATCATATCATGTAGAATCCCCTCTGAAGGGGTCTCACCACCCATTGTGTCTCTCCTCCTAGGGGGGTCTCCCCCCCTCTTCAGGGATCTCACCAACCAGAGAATAATCATACAAGATTCTGTTTCAGAAGATTTGTAACGAGAAACAAAAATTTACCCTTGCACTATTGCACACAAATTGATGGCCTACGTGTGTGTGTGTGTACATGTATATATGTATGTATATATTTATGTAGATATACATATATGTACATATATATATGTGTGTGTGTGTATATATACATACATATATACATGTGTGTGTGTAATATATATATGTTTATATATAGATATGTATTTGTATATTCATTTATATATATTTGTATGTGAATATATCGTCATCATCACCATAATCATCATCATCATATATACACACATATACATACAAACATGCCCACACCCATGGATAGTCATGTGTAGAGAAAAAGATTCAATTATTGTCACCACGATATGTGCACCGCAGTTGTGCAGCGAGAATTTATGCACATGATATTTACATTCCCAATGCAATGATGCATATACATACATACACTCATATATATATATATACATATATTCTTTGATACATATATATATATATATATATATATATATATATATATATATATATATATATTTATATACATATTTTTGTGTGTATATATATATATATATATATATTTACATATATATATATATATATATGTATATTTATATTTATGTATATATATATATTTATATACATATATATATGCACACAGACATATATATATATATATATTTATATATATATATATATATGTGTGTGTATATATATATATATATACACATATATATATATATGTATATATTTGTATGTATGTATGTCCAAACGTTGCAACATATATATATACAAGAAATCTCACCGCTGTCTTTTTTTCTTGGTGCAGTTGCACAAATGTAAATCTAGATATGTGCACACATACATGAAATGTATGGTGCAAAATAAATGCAATTGTATGCAGATGTGCATTCGTGTATAAAGACGCTGTGCCGTAGCGAGGCATTCAGTTGTAAATAAATATCTATTTCCATGTGTGCATACATAACAAATCTATTTGCAGCGGCGGCAGAAATCAATGCAGCAAGCACACATACACACACATGCATATGAGTGTGTGTGTGTGTGTGTGTGTGTGTGTGTGTGTGTGTCACAAAACCATTGTTTGATGTACCATTTAGATCAAGCCACACTGTTGTGGGTGTTGTTGTTATCTAGCCCCTAGGTCAGCCCCCAGTGAAGAGGATCCCGATCAAAAAGACGATGATCTGGATTATATCATGCATGCTTCCTTTTATTGTAAAAGAGCAGAGTGATTTGGAAGAGATCTGGCTGTTATTTCTAGTAGGTTGCTTACCTTGTTGACCCAGAGTTGGTGTTTAACCCCTGATTAATTCTGACCCAGAAGACTTATGGTCAAAAGCATTCTAGCCATGACCATCCCATATTTTAATAGGACAGTGTGTCATCTCCTTAATTAAGAAAGACAAGCTGTTGTTTGATGGAGATTTAGCTGCTATTTCTAAAAGTCTGAGTAAGCATAGAGAGGGGCTGTAATATTGTGCAAGCTTCCAACAATGTGCAGCAAAAATGCAATTGTTAAAATGTAATATTGTGAGTCAGCAATTAGTGGAAGTACTGCAACAAGGTCACTGCACTAATTGGTGCACTTTTGTGCACCAATTATCTAATGAATACGATAAAGGTTATTGGTTGGTGCTCATTGTATTACTTGGCACCACTGTATATTACTGAATAGAGCCAGTAGGCTAGAAATGGCAGCCAGAGAGCCTCTAATTATGCCACACTGCTTTAGCAAACAGATGTGAGATAATGCAGTCCTAGGATTTGAAATCAAAACAGACAAGGTGGTCATGTTTGGAATGCCTTTTACCACATTTTCCTCAGCTTTCTGGCTAGGTCCTGATATTTTCCAATTTTTTTTTTTTTTTTTTTTCAATTTCTTTCCTATTGACACTCTGCTATTATCTCAGGAAATCTTATAATCTCAAACTGTTTATTTAATCCTCTCTAATCATATCTGGTTTTCTTGCCTCAAGAGTAAGTTCAGTTTTTATGGAGAAATCCCACAAGCTCTTGTAATTCTCATGTTTTTTTCCACAGCCTTTGGTTCATGTTCATACCATTTTTTCTGCTGTTTCGAAGCCATACACTCACCTAACATTCCAATACATTCTTCGGCCTACACAGTCATGGTTCCTTTGTTGGTCAGTATATTGCACTCACTGAAAATATGATACGTTCATCTCCTTTTCTGAAGATTCTACATTTGTTGTCTGACTGAGGTTCGTTGATCTTTGCCTTTGTCACATTTATTCTAAGAGTTTCTTCCTGAGCAGCTGCAATTAGTATTTCTGTCTCTTGTCTCATATTCTTGTCTGTCGGCCATCAGCCAGCCATCTTTACTGGCAATATTTTTGGCTTGTTGCATGCATCAGCCATGGAGCTCCATTTCTTTCTATTTGTTTATTCTGTTGTTCTTCTTTTTTTCTTAGAATTCTTTTACTGTTTTGGTCACCTTTTTGCATAGCTCTGGTCGGAAATAGTATTCTTTCATTATTCTGTACAACTTAATTTTCCAAACCCATCCATCTTTAGATTCTGAGATCAAATTCCGCCAAGGTCAATTTTGCCTTTCATTCTTTCTGGGTCTATAAAATAAGTACCAGTTGAGTCTTGGAGTGAATGTAATGGATTATCCCCAAATAAATTTTAGGCCTTGTGCCTATTGTAGAAACGATTATTATTATTATTATTATTATTATTGATTGAGAGACCAGTGTATGCCATCAAAGTGACACTGGGGTAAAATATATGAAGCCCAATATACCCATCATGACTACCTAAGTACTAAGGGTACACCAAGCACATGCATCACAACCACATGTGCGCCACATGGTGATCTCATATCAAGATAAACAGTGCATGACCTTGCAGTGGGGTCTAGTTAGAATTTTATTCAGGTCGAGTAGCCCATCCCGCTCAAAAGGTCCCTGAATAAGGGTTGTTTAAGGATGTTGAACGAAACACCCATGTTTCCAGAGGTGAATTATTCAAACCCCAAAGAGTTCCTCTCAACACATGGCCATGATACTCCCCCACTACTTCTGCTCCTGATCAGAGATGCACATATCGTCAGCCACCAAGGGACATGCTCAACTGGTTAAAGTCAAACAACTGACAAGTAAATCTGTGATATTGAGCAGAATATTTGCTGCAGCCCATCTTTTATACAAAAACAAAACAATGTACATGATAACACTTCCAGTCAGTTAAGATGAGAAGCCATGAGAGCCACTGCCTGGTACTGCATCCGGGCATCAATTATTATTATTATTATTATTGTTTTCAGTCGTGTTTGTTTGTTTGTCCATGGACAAGATATCTCAAGAACTGCTGGATGGATTCAGATGAAATTTTCAGGGATGTTTGGCCTCATGACTGGTATGAACTGATTAGATTTTAGGATCGATCCGGTACCAGACATGGATTCTGGATTATTTTTACTGTTTTATTTTTACTTAATTTTTGAGAGGTCAGGTTCATTTTTAGTGTTCTTGTTTGTGAGACTGAAACAAATAAAAGAATATATATATATATATATATACAAATATATATATGCTGTTCATTTCAGTAATACTTCATGTTTCTATGCAATACTCATTATTATAACGAGTATATTGTTTAATTGATCAGTCAACTTGAATACTCAGAGTGGAAACAGATGGAAGAATGATGGGGCGTGTGTGTGTGTGTGTGCTTCGTTACTTTGTGGTCTGGCATCAGCAGCGATGGTGTGAAGATTGTGAGAGAGAGAGAGATAGGGGGGAGGCAAAAAGACCAACGGAGGGAGTAAACAGAAGGGTAAGAGTGGGAGGAAGTGTATGAAACAGCAGTCATTATATATATATAGAGAGAGAGAGAGAGGGGCTGAGGAGATGCTTAGTGTAAGGGAGAGAGTGGGAGGAGAAATTGTGTGAGTGCAGTAAAATATTGAGGGAGAGTAGGAGACAGAGTAGAGTAACAATGTGAGGGTGATGGTGGGGAAGTATAGAGAGATAGTGAGGGAGTATGCAGGAGGGAAAGAGGATAGAGTTAGTGAGAGAGGAAGTGAAACGTGAATGGTGGTAAGAGGGAGAGAGAGAGAAGGAGAGAAATTGAATGAGAGGACAGTAGTTGTAGTATGAGAAGGAAGAGGTAAGAAACAGTGGAAGGAAATGGAAGATTGCAGCAGACAGGGAGAAAGAAAGAAGGGGAAAGAGAAGAAGCAGAGGGTGACAGAAGGGTATAGGAGGAAGGGGAGGAGACAATAGTGGAGAAAGGGGAGGGTAAAGAATAATGGGTGTTAGTGAGAGAGAGAGAGAGAGAGAGTGGTGGAGTGGAAGAAAGTGTAAGACTACAGGTATCAGAGAAAGGGGGAAAATAAGGTGGGTGGAGAAATAGAAGGAAAGAGAATGAGAAGAAGACGAAAAGAGATTTTGAGTAGAGAGAGAGAGAGAGAAAGAGAAGAGATGGAATGAGAGAGAATGAGTGAGTAGGGAAGGGTAATAGTGTAATGGGGAGGAATGAGTAGGAGAAATGGAGATTTCAGAGGAAAGATAGAGAGGAAGACAGAAGGGGAGGAATGGGGAGAGAGAGAAAGAGAGAGGTGTGAGGGGGGAGTTGAAGAGGATATTGTAATAGGTTGGAGGGAGAGATATGGGGGAGAGTGTGAGAGTGGGTGCAGTTGGAGTAGAAATGGTTTGAGTAGAGAAAGAGGGGGAATGGAGGGACAGTGGGAGAGGAGTTAAGATAAAGAGTAACAGAAGAGAGAGAGAGAAAAATGAAGTGTAGAAATAGAAAGAGTCAGACGAAGGAGATGAGAGAGAAAGAGTGAGAGTGGATGGAAATAGGGAAGAGGAAAGTGTAAAGTAGAAATAGAAAGGGTGCAACTGGAGAGAGGGGGGGGAAGAGAGAGAGAACCTAGCAACCTTCTGACCACAGATACTGCAAATTCATTTTACTTAGTTCAAATGTTGTGGTGGTGGAGGTGGTGGTGGTGGTCAAGTCGTCGTCATCATGGTGATGGTGATGATGCTGGTGGTGGTGGTGGAGTTGAAAGACACCTCATTGATACACCACTGTTGTGGGGATGGATTTAAGGTCTCAGTTTAGGGAGTCAAGTCAGTTGTTAGTTTGGTGTGAAGTGTTTAAGGTTGTATGGAGGCCCTAGGTGGGAATAGGCACAAGTGAGGTATCATCTGAGAAGTGGGATGTTGTTATGGAGAACGAGAACCATGGGGCCTCTCTGAAGGGATAGATTGTGGACCAGAGGGATCTCCATCAACACTTAGTGCAATAGGGCAACAATTTGACAAGAAATTCCTAATCCAAGTGACAAAAGATGGACGAAGGCCACAGATGGTCAGTTCTGACTGAGAGATTCACTTGCAGATAGCTTTACTGATGTTGAGGTCAAAGGTACTGCTTTTACCGAATTTCTCAAGGGCAAAAGACCACTGATGAGTGACACAGAAGTAAGGTCAGCATTGTGTCCAGCTTAATGAAAGCAGTCTTGGAAAGGGAAGGCATTGAGAGAGAGAGAGAGAGAGAGAGAAAGAGAGAGAGAGAGAGAGAAAAAGAGAGAGAGAGAAAGAGAAAGAGAGAGAGAGAGAGAGAGATTGAATGTCTCTTCGTGGAGATGGTTTTTATTAATGGCTGTTTTAATATTGGAGATGATTAAGATTATTGGCTGGGTCTCAGGAGTTGCCTGTCTTGGGAATGAGACTGTGATACACACACACACACACACATAAAGAGAAATAGAGAGAGACAGGCAGACAGAAAGGAAGCGATAAAGACAATGAGAGAGAAAGGGAGACAGACAGCTTTGGCAAGTTTGGATTTAGTACAAAAGTACATTGTTTAGGGCAAATGGAAGGGATATTATAAGGGCTGGGAAGCAATGAGAAATATTTGCATTTTTCATGGAAAGGTGTGCAGCATAAGGAACTAGGGGGGAAAGAACTAGTTTTGTCAGAGAATGACCAATTGCATGCAGTGTTGGACTTGGAGGTAAAGACAATAGCAAAAGTTGGGATCAAATGTTTTACAGAACTGGCATGGTTGAGAAGTGAAGCAAAGAAAGATTGTAGCAGTTTGTGAGAAATCCATTTTTGTAATGGACCCAAAGGATCCATTTGTAGGTTTGGAAGACAGGATTGCTTATGTTGCATTAAGACATCCTTCACAGTTTGGACAATGATCTTGCAGAGATTGCAGAGCTGAGGTAGAGAGTATGAATTGGTCAATCATTTCCCCCCCCCCCCCCGAGTGTTGTTTGTGTGAACAATTGCAGCTGAGGTGCGAGTGAAGAACTTGCTGTGTATGAGATGTAGAGATACTTGCCTAAGATGATGGTTTCACTCAACCATGTAACTGTTTCTGATTGGTCAGCAATGGAACACGTGTGTGGCCAAGAATAGTTAACACAGAGTTGGCAGAGCTCAGACTGATCAGCCAAGGGCCAAGGAGAATTCCCTACCCTGCAGGTAGGGACTTGTGGAGGGTCAGGGTGATAGCATTAAATATTAAAAGAATGAAGATGTTAGCCAGGGGTTAGGGTGCAGTTGCTAACATTGTTGTTCTGGTTGTTTCAAAACTAGGTCAGTCCTAATTGAGCAATCCTATGAGAAAAGACATTCCATCTATGACCACCCTGTCTTCTCTTAATATACAGGAAATCCGAGGCCCCATTATCCAGCAGATTAGGGTGAGGGTTAATGGGAGTTTGGTTGTCATTTCTAACCAGTTGAAGGAGAACCCCTTCTCTCATTGGATTGGTGGTGGTGGTGGTGGTGGGGGTGACGCTATTGCTATGCAATATATTAACTTCAAATCCCCTCTCCCCATATACTGCACTCCTCCACCCTCAACCACCAGTTCTAACCCGTCACCCCACCACCATCACAGTTTGGAACAAAATCCCATTGGTTTCCTCTGTGTGTATGCATCTGTATGTGTAAGTGTGTGGGTGTGTGTGTACATATGTGTGCCTGTGTCTCTATGAATATGTTTATGTATGTATATGCACGTGTGTATGTGTATTATGTTTGTGTGTGTCTATGCATGTGTGTGTGTGTTCTGTCCCCCTTGGTCCAGTCCCAGCTGGTCACTACTGGACTTGTCCAGTCACAACTGACCTACATTACTCTCTCTAATGTCCACTTACACTGTAATTAGGAGAATGGGGGAGGGGACGGTGGTTGGTGCAGTGGCGTTGTTATCTGGACGGTGGGGGGGGGGTATCTGGAATGTTGTTGTTGTTGGTGGTGGTGGTAGTTTTGATGGTGAGGGGTAATGGTGGGGGATGTAGTAATGGCGGTGTAGACAACAGAAGAGGTTGATATGATGTAGTTTACATATTTCAGGTTTTTTTATGTATTTTAACCTATTTTAGCCTATAGTATAAATATATTAGCCTATAGTTTAGATATTTAGCCTATAGTTTAGGTATTTTGCCTATAGTTTAGATATTTTTGCCTATAGTATAAATATTTTGCCTAGTTTAGCCTATAGTATAAATATTTTGCCTATAGTTTAGATATTTTGACCTATTGTTTAGATTTTTTTGCCTATAGTTTAGATGTTTTAGCCTATAGTATAAATATTTCAACCTGTAGTATAAATATATTTAGCCTATAGTTTAGATATTCTAGCCTGTAGTATAAATATATTAGCATGTATTTTATATATTTTATCCTGTAATTTAGATATTTTAGTCTATATTACATATATGTGTGTGTATACAGACATATATATATATATATATATATATATATATATATAGATAGATAGATAGATAGATAGATAGATAGATATTAATATACACACACACACACACACATATATATATATATATATATATATATATATATATGTGTGTGTGTGTGTTGTAACAAACTGAGGAAAAGAAATCTTTCAAAGGGGTGTGTTAAATATCCATTTCTCTGGTACTTCAGTTGGATACCATATAAAAATGGGTATAATTCAATAATAAAGTTATATTAAATATAGAGATATTCTATTGACAATTCAATAATTCACTTACATTACAATATAACATTAGAAACTACGAATATGATATATAACATAACATAATATTATATAAATAATTATAAAAACTGTCAAAGGCTAACAAATTGTTTCAACTTATATATATTGTTTCTAATATACATAAGCACAGTTCCATAAGTCACTTCAGGGTCCTTGGTTCAGAAAGACGAAATCCCGTCTAAAAGGACAGCTGGGTTGTAAAAATTAATTCAAATCTCTGTTGGCCTTTTATGGTTTTTATAATTATTTATGTTCTATAAAATTATGTTGTTATATATAATATTCATAGTATTTAATGTAATCATCATCATCATCATCATCGTCGTTTAACATCCGCTTTCCATGCTAGCATGGGTTGGACGATTTGACTGAGGACTGGTGAAACCGGATGGCAACACCAGGCTCCAGTCTGATTTGGCAGAGTTTCTACAGCTGGATGCCCTTCCTAACGCCAACCACTCAGAGAGTGTAGTGGGTGCTTTTACATGTCACCCGCACGAAAACGGCCACGCTCGAAATGGTGTCTTTTATGTGCCACCCGCACAAGCCAGTCCAGGGGCACTGGCAACGATCTCGCTCGAAAATCCTACGGGAGCCAGTCAGGCGGTACTGGCAACGGCCACGCTCAAAATGGTGCATCTCATGTGCCACCCGCACAAGAACCAGTCCAGGGGCACTGGCAACGATCTTACTTGGCTTGCCGGGTCTTCTCACGCACAGCACATTTCCAAAGGTCTCGGTCAGTAGTCATCGCCTCGGTGAGGCCCAATGTACGAAGGTCTTGCCTCACCACCTCAGCCCAGGTCTTCCTGGGCCTACCTCTTCCACGGGTTCCCTCAACTGTTAGGGTGTGGCACTTTTTCACGCAGCTATCCTCATCCATTCTCACCACATGTCCATACCAGCGCAATCGTCTCTCTTGCACGCCACAACTGATGCTTCTAATGTTCAGCTTTTCTCTCAAGATACTTACACTCTGACGGGTATTCACATTGACATTACACATCCAACGGAGCATACTGGCTTCATTCCTTGCGAGCTTACGTATGTCCTCAGCAGTTACAGCCCATGTTTCACTGCCATGTAGCATGGTTGTTTGTACGCATGCGTCATACAGTCTGCCTTTTACTCTGAGTGAGAGTCCCTTTGTCGCCAGCAGGGGTAAGAGCTCTCTAAACTTTGCCCAGGCTATTCTTATTCTAGCAGCTACACTTTCAGCGCACCCACCCCCACTACTAACTTGGTCGCCCAGATAGCGGAAGCTATCGACTACCTCTAGTTTTTCACCCTGGAATGAGATAGAAGTTGTTTCCTGTTTGTTTACAGTCTTTATTGCACCTGAACATCTGCCACAAACAAAAACTAACTTGCTAGTTAACCTGCCTTTGATGTTGCTGCACCTCTTATGTGTCCATAGCTTGCACCGGGTACATCTTATAGAGTTACTACCTACTCCTTTTCTACATACTGAGCAGGGCCATCTACCTGAAGGGGTTTGTGTTTTATCTACCTTCCTACTTATTAGGATTTTGGTTTTAGCTAGGTTGACTCTAAGGCCCTTCAATTCTAGACCTTGCTTCCACACCTGAAACTTCTCCTCTAGTTCTGATAGTGACTCCGCAATTAGGGCAAGGTCATCAGCATAGAGGAGCTCCCAGGGGCAACCTGTCTTGAACTCCTCTGTGATTGCCTGGAGGACTATGGTAAATAAGAGGGGGCTGAGGACGGAACCTTGGTGGACCCCTACCTCTACCCGGAATTCATTGCTGTACTCATTTCCAACCCTCACCTTACTGGCAGCATCTCTGTACATGGCTCGCACAGCTCTCACTAACCATTCTTCTATCCCAAGTTTCCTCATTGACCACCAGATAAGGGATCGGGGGACCCTGTCAAAGGCTTTCTCCATGTCAACGAAAGCCAGGTACAGAGGTTTATCCTTAGCTAGGTATTTCTCCTGCAACTGTCTCACAAGAAATAAGGCATCAGTAGTGCTTTTACCTGGCACGAACCCAAACTGCATCTCATCTAAATTGATTCGCTCCCTAATTAGTTGGGCTATGACCCTCTCTGTAACTTTCATAACCTGATCTAACAGCTTGATGCCTCTGTAATTATTTGTATCTAAAGCGTCACCTTTACTTTTGTAGCAGTTGACTATGATGCTGCTACACCAGTCATTGGGTATGACTCCTTCGTGTATCACCTGGTTCGTAATACGGGTGACTAGGCTATAGCCAACACTGCCAGATATTTTGAGCATCTCTGCAGTGATTCCTGATGGGCCGGGGGCTTTCCCGGTCTTCATACTCTTAATTGCTTTATCTACCCTGGTACTATCAACTCGGATAGCTGGTCCCTCTATTGGGTCGACATACGGCAGGCTCTCTTTCTCCCATTCATTCTCTTTATTAAGCAATCTATCGTAGTGGCATCTCCAGACCTCTTTTTTTGCATCCTCATTTAATGCAAGCGTACCATCATCCATGCGAACACATTTCTCTCCTACAACATCACTATTCTCTCTCCTATACTGTCTTGCAACACGAAATACCTCGAGTCTTTGGTCCTCACGGCGCAGAACATTGGCAAATCTTTCCTTATCTGCTTCCACTCTGGCTAGAATACACTACATCAGATAGTTTGATATATATATGATACGTGTATGTGTGTGTGTGTGTGTATATATATATATATATATATATATATATAATTAATTATATATCTGTGTGTGTGTATGCATGTATGTCTATAGATAGATAGATACATACATACACAAGCATGTACATTTATAAATAGATTAGATAGCTCTATATACATATATATATGTGTGTGTGTGTGTGTGTGTGTGTGTGTGTGTGTTATCTATGTTGTGGTGCATATGATAGCAAGTATGTGTTGTATATGAAGAGATATGAGACATTCGTTTCTCAAAGAAGGGATCCCTGTGGTTTCATAGCAGTGTCACTTCTCACCAGAAGACTCCTCCTTCTTGTCAACATATCCAGTTAAAGATTTAATGTCATTCCACCTGTACAAACATGCCAATATCTGGGATTCTCAGGTGCCAATGTGGGGGTCACCAAGGAATTGATAACTTCAGTAGCAGCATTATAACCCAAGAATATTTGTTTAACTGTTGTAGCATGTCGACATCACACGACGTTTACGTTCGTTTACCACCATAACACAGCTTTGATTACTGGGACTGTACTGGAACCAGTTGATAACACTTGAATATGACTATGGCGATGGTGGTGGTGATGATGATGATGATGACAAGAAGAAGAAGAAGAGGGGGAGGGGAGGACAAGGAAGACGAAACGGGGAAGGAAGATGACAATGATGATGAAACTATGGGTGAACCCCTGAGGATTTCTTCACTGGAAGAAATCTGTTTCAAAATGAATCCTGAATAAAAGAAAGGCTGACTTCCATAAGACTTATGCCACAACTACAAGAAAACCTGTGACTGGAAGCTGGCAGGGAATGTTAACAGATTCTGGTGTTAAATGGGAAGTCTTGACTATTGACAGAGAAGTGAGAGAGAGAGAGAGGGGGGGATAATGGTGTGTGTGTGGAACATCATGCGAGAAGAATGGAACAAGGTGGGAGACGATTGTGAATGTAAGGGAGGAGGAGGAATGAGATGGGGGAGGAGGGAGAGGAGCAAGAAACAAGAAAAATCTCATGGTGAGTTGGATAAAGGAAAATCTAGAGGAATAGAATAATAATAATGATAATAATTATAATAATAATAATTATTATTATTATTATTATTATTATTATTATTATTATTATTATTATCATTATTATTATTATTATTATTATCATAACAAGCTTATTGTGTTCCGTGAAATATAATAACTTGGCTGTGTTTGAATGTGTAACACTTCAGTAATGATAAATATACAATACACAGATTCTCTTATGAATGTGTATATGGGTGTTGTTTAAGATATATTTAGGGGTGGGGGTGAGAGACAGAGAGAGATATAAAATATTCTGTATGTACATAATATTCTTTTACTTGTTTCAGTCGTTTAACTGTGGCCGTGCTGGAGCACTGCCTTTAGTCGAGCAAAATCGACCCCAGGACTTATACTTTGTGAGCCTAGTACTTATTATATCGGTCTCTTTTGCTGAACCGCTAAGTTACAGGGACATAAACACACCAGCATCGGTTGTCAAGCGATGTTAGGGGGACAAACACACACACACACACACACACACACACACACACACACACATACATATATATATATATATATATATATATATATATATATATATATATACGACAGGGCTTCTTTCAGTTTCCGTCTACCAAATCCACTCACAAGGCTTTGGTCGGCCT
>NC_142941.1:2247808-2260308 GCF_046866305.1 Octopus bimaculoides
CACACATACACATATATGCATACCTATGTAGACATACACAAACACACACACATACATACACATAAACACACATATATGTATGTATACATACATACTGGTATATACATGTATGTACATGAATTTAGGCAGTGCAATTTTAGCTCACCTAAGCGAGTTAGTTAATCATTATGTGTGCACAACTCAACCAGTTATCGGTGCTATGATTTTATGTTTTATGGGAATTAAACAAACAGGAGGAATGGACATTAAATATAACAGGCAAAGAACATACAGAATGCTCTCATTTATATATATATATATATATATATATATATATATATATATATATATATATATCAATAAATAGTATATATAGTTTCTAGCTTGAGGAAAAATTTTGTGCGCCGTGTTAAAATAATAATTTATTAAAAAACAACAACTATTCTTCAAAATAAAGACCAACATTTTCCACGACCTTCTGCGTCAACGATCTGCAAGCTTTTGGATTTGGTCAAAGTACCAATCCTTTGGCTTTGGATCGGAAAATTCTCAACAGTCTTCTTTAGCTTCAACTTCATGACTCAAATCAGTGACCTTTCATAAAGCACTGCATTGATCGGAAGAGACCGAAGTCAGATGGAGCAATGTCTGGACTATAGGCTGGATGCAGCAGAACTTCCACACCATCCAATTCTTAAATCTTGTTGCTGGTCTTTCTGGTGGTATACGGCTTTGCATTGTCTTGTTGAAACAAAACGTGTTTTCCACGAACAAGTCTTAGGTACTTTTCAACCAGCGCATCATGGACTCGATCGAGTTGCTTGCAGTAAAGTTCAGTGTTTATGACATGGCCATTTAGCACAAGTTTGGCACATAAAATTTTTCCTCAACCTAATAATATATATATATATATATATATATATATATATATATACACATACATATATCAAATTTGCTGATGTGGCCAATGACAGCACTGCCTGACTGGCACCAGTGGCAGTGGAACGTAAAAAGTACCATCCGAGCATGATCATTGCCAGGGTCACTGACTGGCTCCTGTGCCGGTGGCACATAAAAAGCACCATTCGATTGTTGCTGCTTTCCATGCTGGCATGGGTTGAACAATTTGACTGAGGACTGGCGAGCCAGAAGGCTGCACCAGGTTCCAATCTGATTTAACCCTAACCCTTACCACCAACATTTATGTGTGTGTCTGTGCACACACGCATGCATGTATGTGTGTGTGTATGTAGTTATATGTATGTCTGGGCACGTAGATCTACATTTATCTATGCTTAAGCATATGAATGCATGTGAGTGTGTATGTACATATATATACAAGCATATATGAGTATGTGTGTATACACACACACACACACACACATGTATATATATATATATATATATATATATATGTACATACATATATACATATATGTGTATGTGTACATACAAACACACACTCTACATTTGTGTAGTGAGCTTTCTAATTTATCACTTCTCGGTGAATCAATGAAAATTTATATATCTTTCTATTTAGTTAACTATCTCTGTCTTTTTTTGTTCTCTTTCTCTCTCTCTCCTCTCTCTCCCTCTCAATCTCTCTCTCCCTCTATCTCTCTCTCTGTATCTATCTATCTATCTATATATATACATATGCTATTAGGAATGTCTGTAACTTTGGCGTCCATGAATATATTGTCAAATTTAAACTCCAAATACTAACCACCAAATATGTATTTGTATATATATATATATATATATATATATATATATA
Source organism: Octopus bimaculoides (assembly GCF_046866305.1). Taxonomy (NCBI): domain Eukaryota; kingdom Metazoa; phylum Mollusca; class Cephalopoda; order Octopoda; family Octopodidae; genus Octopus; species Octopus bimaculoides. The sequence continues at coordinate 2,249,565 of NC_142941.1, forward strand.
TATACGTGTGTGCATGTGTATATATATTTATATATGTGTGTGTGTGTGTGTGTATATATATATATATATATATATATACATACATATATATATATATATATATATATATATATATATATATATATATATATATATATATATACACATACTCACATTTATATATATATATATATATATATATATATGTACATATATGCATATGTACACACACACACAGATACACACACACCCAATATATCAGAGAAAAGTCAACAGCCTGCCATTAATGCACCCTGTTGCATACATTAATCAGTGCAGAAAGTGTTTTTCTGATTCTATAATTAACATTGTAACGAGACAGTACTTGTGTGACCCCTAAATGTACCCAGGTGCATCAACACTGATCATTGATATCAGTTACCGGAGAGCAATTGCAGAGGTAGACTGATGCAGATTCCAGTAGTGCAGCCGTTATGGTGCAACAGTTTATTGCAGTGATGTCCAGTGAGGTGCAGCGGGAAGGTAGAGGGGAGAGGTGCAAGATTTTAATAAACTGCAGCAGGGGGGTGAGGGGAGAGGTTGCAAAAGTATTAGAGGAGAGTTGATGAGTGATTTCACTAATGAGTCACTTAATGCAAGCAACATAAAAGTCACCACCACCACCATCAACCCATCACCATCATCATCATTGCCATCACCAACAACAGCAAAAACATCATCATCATCATCATCGTCGGGGAGGTGACTGTGATTGTTTGTCAGGTTCAAATCTTTCAACAATATTGAAACCTGAGCAACTGATCTCTATTTTTCTGTCTACAGAGATATTTTATTTAAATACAAGAAACTTTCCATATTTGAGAAAGAGGAACTTAAAGGTCACCCTCTGATCCATCGGTGTTCATCCTTTAGGGGTCAATAATATAAGTACCAGTCAAGCACTGGGGTCAATATAATCAACTAGCACCCTCCCTCCAAATTTTTCTGCTCATAATAGAAAGGATTATTATTATTATTATTATTATTATTATTATTATTATCATAGCTATTTTATTTTTTTGCCTGTCGCTACATTGTCAGTTCAAATTCCACCAAGGTCAACTGCCTTTCATCCTTTCGGGGTCAATAAATTAAATACCAGTAAAACACTGGGGTCAATGTAATCAACTAGTCTCCTCTTCACAAATTTCAAGCCTTGTGCCTTTAGTAGAAAGAATTATTATAATTATTATTATTATTATTACTTTTATTATTATTATTATGAGGATGACAAGCTGGCAAAATCATTAGAGTATCTGACAGAATGTCATTCAGAATTCCAAGTTTTTATTCTTTGAGTTCAAACCCCACTGAGATTAACTTAGCTTTTCATCTTTTTAGGGTGAATAAAACAAATACCAGTCACATAATGAGCTCAATAGTATTGACTACCCCCTCCCCTCAGTTTATTGGTCCCAGACCTGAATCAGAATCTATTATTCTTGTTTGTCAAGACAGGTGATTGTGTTATCCACAAATTAGAATTTACAAACTTGTTTAAAACACTGAAAACTTGTGTTTTGTGTGCGGACTGCTTGAGTGAAGGAGTGTGACTTAGTGGTTAGGGTATTTGGCTGACAATCATAACGTTGTGAGTTCAAGCCTTGCCAGTGCATTGTGTCTTTGAGTAAAACACTCTATTTCTCGTTGTTCCAGTCCACTCAGCTGGCAAAAATGAGTTCTACCTGCAATTCAAAAGAGCCCCACCCCCACCCCCTGTCACATGCAATGTTACATTGAACTTCCCTGAGAATTGTAGCAAGGGTGTATATGTCTGTGGTGTATTTTTAACAATCCAGTGACAAAAACAACAACAACATCAATATTTCTACAAATATCAAACAATAAATAAAATTGAATTTATATGACACAAATACTTTGCTTTGGCATGAAGAGATTTTGAAGAATGAAAACTGAAGGACTTTTGAAGCAGAAACGACTTTAATGCCAGGCTTGATTGTGAAAAACAACAACAGCAACAACAACAACAACTTCAGTAACGATAGCAACAACAACAACAACAGAAGCACTCACATTTGATCTCAGACTTTGTGCAGCGAAAAACAGGAGGAGAAATAGTTTTGGCTTTATTAGTTGAGAGTTTCTGAATTTGTGTAGGGTCCAAACTAAGAAAGAGCATTGGCAGCTCTGCCCTAATAGAATGTCCCTGTTCCCTTGCCTGAGGAATTTATGTGGGATCAAACTGGGAGAGAATTGGCATGTACCCTCAAAGAGGTGCTTGAGAGAAGTCCCTGAATGATGTGTTGGGCATCATTGCATTCATTGTCTGAGGCAAATGAAATGGGGCCATCATTCTGCACTTCAAGAATAAAGCAAAGACAGAATGGAAAACAGAAATCAGCAAACATTGACTTTGACCCCAATCTATGAACCCACACAAAGCAAAGATGGCAGCAAGGGACATTCAGCCCTAGTTTGTTTACGTTTTCATGGAGCAATGTGGAGATCATGAAAAAGGACACAGGGTCCAATGGGAGCAGTAATGGTTTTCAAGTCATTCATTACCTGAAAACCAGAGAACCATTCCTGAGATCTGTCACATGACGGACCCAGGAAGTAAGGTGTTGAGACCAATGGTGCAAAGAAGAGCAAGGGTCAGCTGTTAGTTTTGTAGCAGCAAGACCAGGAAGTTGAAGACCAAATGTCCCCAATCACGGTCAGTCAGGACAAGTGAAGTGGAGTAGGAGAAGGAATAGGAGGAGAATGGTCCACAACAGAAACAACAACAACAACACCAAGATTAGCTCCAGCACCATGAAGAATGAGAAAATCTGTCTCGTCTTTAATTCCAAAACTTGACCAATGGGAACCCACCCCTGCTCTTCCACCAATAATGCCTGCCCCACCACCACCACCACCACCATTTGGGGACAATGGTAATATGATAAAAAAGAGGAATGATGAACAACTGGGAATAAAAGAAGGAAGAGAATCCAACAGTAACAGAAAGAGGAATTGGAAGAGAATGGGCTTCAAACTGTTTCTCTCTATTAATTCCACTATAAAAGATAATCGGCTAGTCTGGTGCCATAGAAACGGAAATCTCTCCACAGAGCCACACATTGGGAATGAACACTGAAATATGTGATTACAAAGTGAGATTCTTAACCGCATGACCATGCATACATACACACACACACACATAATATGTGTGTGTACATATAATGCATACATACGTTCATATAGTTGATATATATATATATATATATATATATATACTAGCACATTAACATATTATGTAAGTTCATGTCTATATATTCCCACATGTACACATGTACACGTTGCTCTCAGCTAGTCTCCCTTATAATCCTATAATCTAGTAAGGTAAGCCCCGACCCCACACACGTTATATTTCATTGAGATGATCAAAATGTGTCAGTATTGAGCAAGCGGAACTGTCCACACATTTTGATTCAAACAGTTGGTATTAATCACTTGCAATGTCTTCTTTCTATTCTAATGTTAATAGCAAATTAATTACTTCAAATTAATGAACGAATGGCCCTAAAAAGAAATTTATGTTATTGCCGCAAATTGATAAAATCCATTATTAAAAAATATCTTCGGAGTATATTCAAGGAATGTAACTCGTCTAAAAGTTATCTCCCTTTACAACTGGAAATTATTTTAAATGTTAATTTATTGTAGTTACTGTTAGGCTTTAGACACAGAATAAACCTTATTTAATAGACCTATGGTCAAAGACATTCCAGACATGACGGTCATGTTACAGAACTTATTGAGTTCTTTTATCCAAACACTCTCCCTACCATTATGTCCCTCTTTCTCAAGTCATTAAGTGGTTAAAGGAGACTGACTGGTATTTCTAGCGGGTTAAGCAATTGTACAACCGTTTCACTATAGTTGGTGTATATGTAAGTGTGTGTGTATATATATAGTTATTGTGCATAAACCTACCATGTATATATATATCCTTTGGTCAAGCCGCTTTCATAGAGTATATTTCAGATCTTGGAATTCGGTCGGTCAGCTGTGAAAAGCAGATGCATATATACATTACTGTGTCCTTAATAAACACATATACACACACCTATGTATATATATGTGAGTGTGTGTGTACGTGCGTGCGTGTATATATGTATCATGTATGTGTGTATGTATGGATGCATGCATGTATGTATGTATGTATTGTATTCTATATTCTAAATATTTTGTATTAGAAAAAATAACAGGTGTGTTCATTACATACCTATTTTTAATAATTAAATATCATGACTTGTTAATTAATATATAGACATTACTGATTGAAGTCACCAACTTAATTATAAATAACAACACTAGTACATTACCCTAGTGTAGAATACCACTAGGTACTACTACACAACTAGCAGCCCTGACACAACGTGTGTGATAAGATAATGATGAGAAAAACTGAAAGCAGACGTTACACTAAAACAAGTAAATAATTTGTAGCAAATATTTTCTGACTTCAGTGCTTTGTATTGATATTTGTCAATAAAGAATTGCTTTACTTGTTTAAATAATAATGTTTTAATAGAAAACTAAATTAGTACCAACTGAACTGTTGATATCATAATGTACACCATGAATCATTGTTTATAAGTCATCCAACAACATACAATACCTGTACATGCAATACCTGTACATACAATACCTGTACATACAATACCTGTAATTGCTTATACAAAATGATGAAAGTAGAACTAATTTCCAAAGAAAATTATATTTTAACTTTAAAATATAATTAAATTAAAGAGATTTGAGATTTCTCATTTCTATATTTGCATTTATCACTGCAAAATTTCATTTCAAAACATGTGTTTTTCAGAAAGTTATAAGATTGTATGTAGTTGCATCATCTTTTGGATATAATCACTAAATTTCCCTCAGATCATAATTTAACAACCTAAAAGGGTTTATTAGATCAGGGAGTCCTAGATAGATATGTGTTTGAAAATATCAAGTGATGGTCATGCTAGGAAGTCTTTGGGTACAGTACTGATGGATTAGGGTGGGACTGGGGCTAGACAACAATGACAACCACTGTGTTGCAGTCTTCACTAAGATGTATCTCTTTTCTCAGTCTTCAAGCAAGAGTTCAGTCCTTGGCAAATGGAAAGATGGAATGGTCACAGGTGGAATATTCTGACCTAAGGCTAAACATCATCATCAGCAGCAGCAGCAGCAGTAACACTATACAGATGTTCTGCTTTCCAAAGATATCTACAGGCTTGGCTGTGTAGTTAAGAAGTTGTTTTTTTTTCACAGTGATATGGTTTTGAGTTCAATCCTACATTGTGACACTTTAAGCTGACCTCCTCAACCATAGCATCAGATCAACCAAAGCCTGTGTGGAAAATCAACCCTGGGGCCACATCTGTTGCTAAGCAATAGAATTAACCAGTCACCCTGTCCACTCCTGGTCCCTGGATACCTTAAACGTAAGTCCACTCTGCTTCGATCTAAGGATCACTTACCCCTCCCCTTTCCCTCCACCAGTCTCGGTGGGGTCCCTAAAAAAGGGGATTGTAGGTGCTACCTCTCACTACGGAATTGAACATTCCAAAAAAAAAAAACATTAAACCCTTCCGTCATGGCAAATAAAAGATTTCGTGGCATTTGTGTTGGTCCTAAGACTTTGGTAAACTTCGGAGACGAGAATCTCCCAGACTTCTCTCATAAACGACTCCGTGCCGTTTGTCATCTTACGACGTCTTTAACAAAACATATCAAGAGTTATTCACCTTTGTTTGCTAATCCTAATATTAAGCTTAGCACCACCATCATCACATTATATATAATTTTTGACTGAGATTCTGTTTGTGTCGACCCATTTCGAAACAATCGTCTTATGGTTAAGAATTGTCTCCCTTCTCGTTGTTGGGCTGACTTAAATGTTGTTTACCGTTGTCTACTTCATCGGTATCGTCTTAATGTCATTGCACTCACATCTGACAGACCTTTGGTAAGACAACGATCCAGCCATGACCACCCATGACCAGCCTGTTTCTTTCCATTTATTTTTTCAAACATAGCGCTCTAAAATGTCATGTCTTTTCTTCATAAGTCAGTAAAACCTTATTTGAAGAGGAGTTTACTACTATTTCTAGTAATTTGAGTGACCTAACAGTCACATATGATACAAAAGGGATCGTCTGTTCAATGTCCTCCCCTCTCAAATTTACATCAACATTGGAATAGTATCGCTCAGATATCTCCCTTTCATTATTGTCATCCACGGTGACATCTCTCATCCTCTCCACTCTCCCTTTATTTCTTGGGTTCTTTCTCTCCCTCTTCCTCTCTCTCCCCTTTATCTCTTCTCTTTTATTTTCTTATATCGCTCCTCTACTCCTCCTCCTTTCCTCCACCTCTCTTCCTCTATCCACCATATTGTTTTTTCACTCCCCTCTGCCTCTCCCCCTCTTTACTCATTTCTCTGACATTGTTATCTTATATTTTCATTTTTCTCTCTCTTTCTCTCTCTCTCTCTCTCTTTCTCTCTCTCTCTCTCTTTCTCTCTCTCTCTTTCTCTCTCTCTCTCTCTCTCTCTCTCTCTCCCTCTGTAGATAAACATACAGACAGCCAGACAGATCCCAACCGTTGTCTTCCCCCCCCCCACCTTCGTTTCCTACTCAGTAAAGCTAAGGGTCAATACACGAGTTCACTTCCCAGCTGTTCAGTCTCCTGGTTGTATTTACCTTCAGTCCTTCAACAAGACACATAACTCTACCTGTTTAGTGATGAGGAAGGTTAACATACAATCCAGGAAAAAGATTCTGAAGTGTTTTTATTCGTTTTTACTAGTTTTTGCTTCATCCCTGAACCAAGGAGGGAAAGCGTCAAAGAATAAAAGATATTTCCATTAAAACTTTAACTTACCAATAATGTTGAAGGAGACTTCCTTTCTGTGGAAGGTATTATCCAGTCATTTTGGGACTCGTACTGTGGATAAAACTCGTTGTTGGATTCCATCAACAGAATATTCCTGTTGCGCATCTCCACAGAGTGCCGAGGCGCTGGAATGGTTTTCTTCGTCTGTGTTGTATAGTGACTTTTTTCACGATTACAAGGGATGGCTGTGCTAACTCCAGGTCTTGCCTGGTTACTTTGCTCGTTGTTACATCTCACAATACACAATGTAACAGATACCACAACAACTATAGACACTATCACAGCTGCTACGACAATGATTATCAACATGGTGGCATCGACGGTATTGTCCGACGGGAGATGAGCAGAGTTCAGTTTTGTTGAGGTTTTATTACTAACAGTTAATGTCAAAGAAAGAGTGGTTGTTGAAGACAATGCTGGCGTACCGTTGTCTTTCACAGCCAACAGAAGTTTATAAGACCCGGCATCGTTTTGATAAACTGTCCGTGAAAAGGACATTACTCCTGTGTAAGGGTTTATTTTAAACAGTTGTTTAGTATTGCCGTCAAGTATTTCATACTTTAAGAAGGCATTTTCGCGGCTGTCTCTATCAGAAGCCTTCAGAACTGTGATGTCGTTCTTGCTCTGAGGATAATAATGAACATCAAGACTAAAAGGATTAACACTAGGGAATGTAAAGTAAGGGGCATTATCGTTTTCATCAAGAACTTCGACAATCACATTGGCTGTGTTATTTAAGGAAGGGTCGCCACTGTCTCTGACAAAAACCTTGAATCTAAATGCTTCCTGTTTTTCACGATCTAACGGTCTGTTTGTAGAGATGAAACCGTAATCAGCAATAATAAATGGTAAATTGTTTCCTGTGTTACTAAACAAGGAATATACGAGTGTCCCTCCCAGGCCAATGTCTGGGTCAGTTGCATCAATAAAACCAACTGGGAAATTGGGTTTCTCATTTTCGTAAGTCAGGAATTTGAATGTCTCTCTTGTAAACTGTGGCTGGACATCGTTGACATCCATCACTTCAATGGAGAACTGTCTCTGAGTCTGTAAAGGAGGGGACCCTTTGTCTTCGCAAGAAATTGTTATGTCATACCTATCTTGTTTCTCTCTGTCAACAGATTTCTTTAACGTAATTTTATATTCATTTGATCCTAAATCTAAAAGAAGGAATTTATCATGGTGTAGGCTACATTCCACCTCACCGTTCTGTCCAATATCATTGTCAATAACACTGACATAAGCTATGAAACTGCCAACTTTGATCCCTTCAGATATTGAAGCTGTATTCTTTGTCAATTCAGTGACAAAGTTAATATCTATCTCTGGAGGATGGTTCTGCTGGTCAACAACATTGACCAAAATCATGGCAATAGACGTCAGTGGGGAGCTTCCACCATCTTTAGCTTCAACATAGAGTTTGTACGTTTGTGTTTGTCTTGAAGTAAAATTCTTCACTACAAAGATGCCGCCAGTTTCAGCATTTAGATAGAAATGTTGTGTGGCAGCAGTTGATGTTTCTGGACTAAAATGGTAGGAGATCTTTCCATTATTTCCAAAATCTAAATCCTTTGCTGAAAGAATTAAAATGGGTGTATTTCTATGATGTGTGTTCTTTATTGAAATGTTAAATGTATTTTGGGTGAAGAGGGGAGAATTGTCATTCAAATCTGTAACTGAAACTTGGATGTGAAGAATACCCTGTCTCATTGGATTGCCACCATCTCTGGCAATAACTTGAAGTGTGTAACTAGCTTTTCTCTCCCTATCAAGTCTCTCTGTAAGGATTAACCCCAACTTTGAACTTCCAGTCATCCTTTTCGTAACTGACAATTTAAATGGATCATTGATTTTTCTTTGAAGTTCATAAATAATCTTTGAATTTAGATCGCCAACATCTTTATCAATGGCATTCGGAATTGATTTTGTTAAGCCCATGGCATCTCCTTCTGAAAAATCTAGTTTTACACTTTTTTTCAAGAATTCTGGGGAATTGTCATTGACATCTTCAATAACTACTTTGATTTTTAAGATTTTCATAAATGTCTGTACTCTACGAACTGATATTTTGATTATCCGGAAACATTCCGTATTTGATGTACAAAGTAACTCAGCATCAAGTTTCTGGGCAGTGTAGAGCTCTCCAGTTTTAGAAACAGTAAAAAGATTATCATTTCCTGTCTGTCTCTGGTGTAATTGGTGGAACCTCACCAGATTATGTTCTTCGCTTGGAATACTCTCTAACAACTTGGAGTCTGAAGCGATATTACCGACATAACTATTAGGGCTTTTTTCTTCTTCTATGTGGTAAATGAGGTCGACAGCCCGACATTCATGGTAGAAAAAGGACAGTGCAAGCCACTGCAACACACCTTTATACATCTTCATGGCGAATTAACGACGAATCAAAGAAACCTGGAATATAGAAAGAATTATTTGTGAAATATCTTTCAGTTTGATAAAATAGTTTCTTACACAACGAGAACATCAAAAATAGTAACATTGTTATGATCCAAGCAAAAAAAAACCCTCCCCGATTCAGCCAACCTGATGACAAGAGCAAATAAATCTCCCCTCAAATCACATACTATTGCTTTAATAAAGAACCATTTCAGGGAAATATAGTCGTTGGGGAATTGTGTCTAAGAAATAGATGAGTACATGTATGATGGGTACATATGTATGTACACACACACACACTCACAAATGTAAAAAGACTGCAAAAATATGTTATTTTCTAAACAGAATTCTTAAAATCTTTTCTCACTGGTTCAGATTCAACTTTTTTAATCTGCTCCTCTCTGGTTCAACAAATTCCATGGCCCGACACAGTTTAAGTGTATCGCTATTAGTTTGTAGAAGCACCACAAGGACAATTATATAATAATAACATAAAGAATATCAGGATCGAACCAGAGAACAAGGAGTTTGTGGAAAACCAAGACAACTATTCTTTTCTACTCTAGGCACAAGGCCCGAAATTTTGGGGAGGGGGACAGTCGACTAGATCGACCCCCAGTACGCAACTAGTACTTAATTTATCGACCCCAAAAGAATGAAAGGCAAAGTCAACCTCGGCGGAATCCAAGACAACTATTATTCCTGTAGTGATTGGTGCATTTGGCACAACACCGAAAATGTTGCTTAAAAAACTGAGCGAGATTGGAATTGAAACTCGCATTGTTGACTTTCTGAAAAGATATTATCCTATATTCTGCAAGAATCCTGAGGAAGATTTGAAGAGACTTGTCACCAAACACCAAGATAATATCCCTGCTAAATAAATTAGCATGCATTAGCGGAATAATGATAATAATGGTTTCAAATTTTGGCGTAATACCAGCAATTTTGTGGGGGGAGGGTACGAGACAATTACATCCCCCTAGTGCTTGACTTGTTTTATCGATCTCGAAAGTATGAAAGGCAAAGTCGACCCCAGTGGCATTTAAACTCAGAATGTATATATATATACACACACATATATATTACAAACCCATCTTCGTCTTTTGTTTTTTTGTAAATTCTCACTATATATATATTACCCTAGCATGGCCACAGACTTAGGGCTGAAACACATAAAATAATGAATATATATATATATATACACACAAGATATATAATATATATATAGATAGATAGATAGATAGATAGATATAGATATACATGTTTGTGTGTGTGTCACTAAACTCTTTCTCTAAAACAGTGTTCATTTAAAAAATCCTTGACTGCAGAATTCTGTAAAATGTATTTAAGAGCTTTAGTGAGTTTTTTAAAGCCGTATCAAGGCCCACAATAGCAAATATAATTTTCACAGCAGCTACATCATCGC
>NC_142941.1:2267808-2272808 GCF_046866305.1 Octopus bimaculoides
CATATATACATAGAGTAATATACATTACGTGTGAGTGTGTGTGTATGTGTTTGTATGTGTGTGAGTACATATATATACATATATACATACATAGATAGTTAGATATGGTTATATGTATATTGTATGTGTGCATATATATATATATATACACACACACATATACATACACACATATACATGCATACATACATAGATACAGCCACATATATATATTTATATATTTAATGAGAACTGCTTATTCATAACATTTGTGCGTGTATATGTCTGTGCATGAATGTGTGTGGGTGTGTGATTGTATGCAGTTATTCAGTGCAGTAGCGCACTCATTACGTGTACACTTCATTGTGCATGAAGTGCAGTGTTCAAATCCCCTTGTGGCTATTTGCATATGTACATACATCTACATATGTATCTGCAACAACTACACTTGTGTGTGTGTGTGTGTTTGTGTGTGTGTTTGTGTTTGGGGGGAGGGGGTGTAGGCTATATAACAAATGTGTACCTGTGATTATAGGTGAACAAGTAAATACATGCAAAACTCTGCATGTGTGCGTGTGCATCTGAGACATGTTTAGATGTATATCAAGTATATGCATATTTGTGGCTATGTGTGTCTATGTACATAAATGTATATGTATGTATTTGTGTTTGTGTATGTAAGTATACACATATATATATATTTATATATATATATATGTATGTATGTATGTATATATATATATGCTATATAATATATTGTTAATAATATCAGAAAATCAGTATCAGAAAATTCTCCTGAAAGATATTTATGTGTGTAGAATAATTGTATCAAAAATATAAATATACATAAATATATGTAAATATGTATAAATATAAATATATAATAATAAATATGACAGTTTATATATATATATATATATATATATATATATATATATATATTTCTTCAAGAAATACCAAATAAGCCACACATAACTGTATACAACTCACTCAACAAGAACTCACTACATTAATGGACCATGATACCACAAAATTTGACTTAAAAAGGACTTAGATAATCCTATCAGGTAGTGCTATTAAGTTAGACATGGCCTAGACCAATATTTGGTGAAAACACATCTAAGTTTATATATATATATATATATATATATATATATATATATAAGCAATGACTGAGACTTTAGGCATTATGTCATGCTTGAGAAGAAGACCCATGAAGCCAAGTGAAATCGTAGTGGTGGTGGATACTGGTGTCATGCAAAGGGCATTCATGCTGGTGGCATGTAAAAGCACCAATTACAGTCTTAGATTGGTTGGAATTAGGAAGGTCATCCAGCCATAGAAACCATGCCAAATCAGACTGGAGTCTGGTGCAGCCTTCCAGCATGCCAGCCCTGGGCAAACTGAACAGCCCATGCCAGCATGGAGAATGGACATTAAATAATGTGTGTGTGTGTGTGTGTATGTATGTATGTATATATATATATATATATATATATATATATATATATATATATATATATATATATATATATGTGTGTGTGTATGTATTTATGTGTGTGTTAATAGATAGGTAGGAAATGGAGAATGCAATATATCAATAGATAGACAGAAGGACGATTGAGAAACAGTGGCATAAATTGGAAATGTCTGTGTACACATTTTCACCAATTTGTATATATACATCCACCTACACACGTGTGTACATACATGTGGCTGCTTGTGTGTGTGTATATGTGTGTATGCATGTGTGTGTGTGAGTGTGCTTGTGTTAATTTTATGATGGTGATGGGGTTTTGGCAGAGATGGTGTGAAGTGGTGGTGGTGGTGGTGGTGGTGACAATGTACACTTTGTGTGGACTTAGACAATAAATTGGTTTGCTGGGAGACAAACTCATTACTGCTATTTAAGATAGAAACATAATGGCTCGTTGTGGTCATTCAGTATTGTGTGTGAGGAGATAGCTAGATAGACAGACAGACAGACAGATAGATAGATGGATAGACAGACAGACAGTATGTATGTATGTATGTATAGATAGATAGACATCTTTATTAAGCCACACGGGGCTTAACAGAGAGGGGACAATACAATGTAGAATTTTCCTTTTTTCAAATCAATCAAAGGGGATAAAAAAATGGTGTGTTGATATTCCTGTGTATCTCCTGAATATGAATTCTATCTGCCAGTCACCCTCAAACCCCATTCCATCATCTAAACACCCTTAGTTTATATTGGGTACACTGTAGGTGATTCCTGCTCACTCCTTGTCAACAGCTCACATATGTCTATTTCCTAAATTGCAGTGAAGTCCTGTCTTTTTCCCTGTAAACTAAAACATTTATTTTTGCTAGGTTTACTTTAAAGATTCTTAATTCTCGGTTTTGTTTCCATGTTTGGAATTTCTGCTTTCATTCATTGATTCAGTTAAAAGAATTACATCATTGGAACATATGGTTCCTCACAGACATTTATGTCAATGAAGAACTGTAATATACAAGATAGAGAATGGCACTGAACCCTGCTTGGCTCCACCTGCCATGCCAAGATCCTCTCTGAACTCAATCCTAATTCTCACACTCCTGATAGTATCACCATACATTCTCACAAGCCATTTCTCCACACCAAGTCTGTTTATCAGTAACCCTGAAATTAGAGAGTCTGCTACCCTGTCAAAGATCTTCCCCAACTCAACAAATACAGTGTCTTGGTCTTGACTAACTCTTGGTCCCTATAATTGTCTCACAAGGAAGAACTAATTTTCTCCCTGACCAACTCTTCACAGTTTTGTCCATTCATTCAGCCTTTCTCCTTGGAGTTGCTTCTTTCTTCAACATCTCCTTTACCTATTTAACAGTCGATAATGCTGCAGTGATAGTCATTGTCTATGACAACTTACTTTTATGATGTAAGTGCTTCATATATATCCCATATCTCACAGACTAAACCTGATTCTGCAACTGATTTACTTCATATCCTTAACCACATTTTCAAATCTTTGCTGTTCAAATTCAAAGTTGTTCCTTCTGTTGGATCAGCATGGAGTAGTCTCCCCTCCTCCCTCTGCACTCACTTTATGCAACAATTTCTTGTATTAACATTTCCAAATTTCATATCAGCACCAGTAGAGACACATCTTACCATTACCCTTCCATACTCACTCATTTCCTCAACTACACTTTTATTTACACAGACACACTGTTTGGCAATCCAGAAAGCCTTGTGCCTCCTAAGTGGTAATAACATCTTGTCTTGTAGATAATTATTACTTTTGAGCTGTTTTATCATGTTATTTTTCAGTTGAACAAATATTACATCATTTTGAACCATTATTCCACTTAACTATAAATCATGTGACATCACCCTTTTTTTTCCAGATATTCTTTGAGAGTGATGTAATATTTTCTCTGTTGTGTTTGAAAGATTTATGCATTGGTATAGTCTGTTTTGAAAAGAGTTTTCTGTTCGGCCAATATAAGACATAGAACCACAATATATTTCTGCTAGGACCTGTTTATGACAGATCTGCTAAGGTACTTATTATGGAAGGGACCCAGGTTGGAGTTTTAACAATTTCAGTTATCTCATCTTCGGTTTGTTCTCTTTGTATTGTAGTGTGCGTGGTGGTAGTGGTGGTGGTGGTAGCGGTGGTGGTATGCTTACTATTCTCTTTGAACATAAAATTGCATTTAGTTATGTATATAGTGCAAAAATATATGATATGGAGTGTGTATGTGTATATATGTATGTATGTCTATTGTAAGTGTGTGTGTGTATAGAGAGGGGGAGAGAGAAAATATGAAGAGAGATAGATACGTGGACATGCAGAGAGATAGATACGTGGACATGTGTGTGTGTGTATGTATTATATACATATAGTATATATATATATATATATATATATATATATATATATATATATATGGATGTGTTTAAGCATATGTTTATATGCAGGTATATGTATATATATATATATATATATATATGTATGTGTGTGTGAATGTGCCATTAGGTATGTGTATGTAGGAATGCATTTGCATACATATAGACAAACCATTAAATAAGCACACAGATAATGTAATGCATAGCTTCATCTACATACTGCCACATTAACAGGACTATTCCATCACCACACTAACGCACTAAAACTTCTCCACATTAACTCACCCTTGATCTGCCAGAATCAAAGCAAGCAGCGGCAGTGGTGGTGGTGAGGAGGAGGAGGGTAATTGTAAGAAAGGTACAAAGTTGAGACGAGAGTAGGGTCCTCCACATTGTCCTGCATTCATGGCTGGGACCCTATTGACCACAGAAGGATGAAAGGTAAAATTTGAATTCAGAACAGCACTCATAAACTGGATATCACACACACACACTCAGAATTTCATTATTGCACACATAAGCGTTTCATATCACACACTTATAAACTGGAAATCCCATATTCATAACCTGTTATCACACATCCTTGTAATTCATTTATCACACACACACACACACACACACGCATAAACTTCTTTCACACACCTCCATAAACTGTTTATTACTCCCCTATAAACTAGATATCAGGCCCTCCTAAACTGTGTACCACACTTTGACTGTGATCAATACAAACACAAAGAGATGATAAACCAACTGAAACGAAAGTTTAGTCATAAAGCAGCTGATACATGAGACAAATCATAAACTGTAATGGTTTATGTAAAAGACAAGTCATAGTGTGAGTGTAAGGTCGGTCATTAAATGAGGTGTAGGGAGAGACACATCATAAAGATATAAACCGAGATGAGACTATGCATGCGGATGGTATGGCCATGGTATGGCAAACTACTACGCAACTAACATTGTTGGTATGATGAAGGTATGGTGTTGTACCCCAACCACACATCTCGTATTACTGGTACTGCAATGGTATTGTGACTAACCACACAGCCGAAACTGATGGTATGGCATGGTGAAGTGTATAGTCATGGTATGGTGGACAACTACATGACTAACACTGATGGTATGATGAAGGTATGGT
>NC_142941.1:2277808-2285308 GCF_046866305.1 Octopus bimaculoides
GGTGCAGCCTTCTGGCTCACCAGTCCTCAATCAAACCATCCAACCCATGCCAGCATGGAAAGTGGACGTTAATCAACGACGATGACGATGATGATAATGATGATGATGATACGTGTGTGCGTGTATGTTTGCATCTAATCTATATATTAGGCAACTCCAAACATGAACTCTACACCTCACCCATGACGGATGCCTGCAGCTACAGTGTCCACTCTATCTGACACCCTTGCTCTCTCAGCGAAGCATTTGTCCAATGTGCAAGCTGAAATTTTGGGGCCGCAGGCTAAGCATTACTCAACCTGCTGACCATCAAATGTTGTCAGCATCCATGAGGGACCATGTGAACTCGTTGGTCGAAGCTAGCTCCACCAACCCTCGGATGAACGCTGCTACAAAGTCAAGTACAAGTATTTCAACATATATATACACGCAACTCACCTGTATACACAGTCATTAATTATGAATACAATGATGAAACTTAAGAATACATACAGCTGCAGAGGAAATATGAAAAGAGTATGTGGGAGTATGGGGGTGGGATGTGTGCCTTCTTAGAATATAATATATATAGATAGATAGATATAAATATGTATATACGTACATATTGTTATATATTGATTGCACTTAGGTGTATGTGTTCACCTAAGTGCAATCAAGAAAGAGGCAGAGAGTATTCAATACTAAGTGTAGAGTGAAATATCAGATTGCGTTGGAAACTGAAAACTTCCCATAGTGTTACTCCAAATTTTTGATAAACATTGGACTCGTGAAACTAACTTTTCAGCTTTCAATAAACAGAATCTGATATTTTATGCACACACACATACAAACATACACACACACATACGCACTCACATATATGCATGCACACACACACACACACACACACACACACATGTGCACATGCCAGCTACTTTATCAATTATGCTGAGTGAATTTTATTATGACAACAGCACAAGAGGGTTCTCTTGTCCCAAGCAAGACTCAAGCAAGAACCCTCTTACTTATGTTGTCTTTGTATATGCGTCCCTTTCCTCTGCACACAGTTGAGGGAAAAGAGAGCTTGAGTGAGTGGGTGATAGAAAAGAAGCAGAGAGATAGAAGAGAGGATAATGAAGGCTAGAGCGAAGTAGTAGTGTTAATGTACAGCTATATGAGATTTGTTGGTAAGGATATTGGATAGCAATAACATGAGTGGTGTGATGGAGGGGGAGAATGTTTTAGAGAAGAAAGAATTGGATGCCATGATTAGTGCAGGGCTTGTTGAAAGAGAAGCGATGGTTGGAGCCCGCTTAACTCCAAGTGGTCATTATAGTAGCAAGAGAAAGGGTAGAAAGATGGAACGGTAAACCTGTGACCAGAATAACTTGATGTCTGACAGTCACCCAATATAGCTGTATAGTTTAGTCACATTTCTCTTTTTGATGTGTCTAAAAGAAAAAATATAACTGTAGTATCTTTGTTTAAATTTCCCCCTAGACAAGCCTATGTAGTATTTGTATCAACTGATTTGAATTAGGGAAGAATCCATTCAATATTATAGTCTTATATTTACCTGTTAATAGATGGGTTTGTAACAGGTGTAATAGCTTTAACCATTGCTCAACACGACTATGGCTGAACTGGGGTTATTCGGCAACAACAGCAATGTGTCAGTTCACAATTACTTGTATCACCCCCAAGTGTTCACTCCTCACCAAGAGATTCCCTCACAAACTCCAATGAAGAGTTACTCATGAACTGAGGATCCGGTAAATTCTGAACTTGACTCACAGTCTATGAAATCTGCTCACATTATTTTGATGAAAAATAAGAATTACAAATTTATTTCAAGAGAATATTGAAACTGTTAAAGTTCAACAGCTGTAGTTTTTTTATCTCTCCCTCCCTCCCACTCTCTCTCTCTCTTTCTCTCTTTCTCTTTGGTTAGTTGTGATTGGTTAGTTTCTAACATTTGATGTTACACAACCCTAAAGCTATTCCACCAGACACACCACCAAACTCACTCTCAACAGGTATTTTTACAGCAGTAGTATTGCAGCAATGCGTTGTTGTGATGTTAAACCATATAACAAACTACAATTGTTCTAAAGACCACACTTCCCATCATGCATCATAAATCTAAGATAAATTGGTTGATTCCTTTGAAGTTAAAAGAGATCAAAGATAAATGGCAGACCTTTGAAGCAGTTCTGTGAGAGTTCATGACAGACCAATATAATTCTGTTTCAGTCTAAGATATAAATACGCTTATTAACCACATCAAACCTTACTAACAGGGCTCCCTCATCTTTCTCTTGAGGTACACTCGACATTAACCAATTAATCATTATGTTATGTAATAGCTTTGGCTTGAGTTTCACTCAACAGAATCCCTTAAATAAAATTAGGGGACTTTTATTGTTTCATAAGGGAGGAACTATAGAAGAAACCATGTGGATGCATCTGATTGTTTGGTTTTTACTGTTCCGTGTTGTACAGCATGTTAGACCGTCCCTGGCCACCACATTTGGCAGATTCTGTAACATGATAGTTTGACCTTCCTTTATTTGTTGGAATAAATTCCAAGAGTGGCAGTCATGACCCTTTCACAGGGCAGTAGATTTTTAAGAAAGAGAACAGTACTGGTACTTTATTCATCCACCCAGGAAGAATGAATAAGAAATGGACATAGAAAACAAACAGCCCAAACAATTACCACAAGGTATAATCCTAATGTTCTAACAGTCCTGTCAATCAACTGTACCACATCTGTGCTGAAAGAAATAAAATAGATCTCTAATGTTAAAAACCTATAAATATGTAACTTCTATCAAATTACTTTATTGTATATTTAAGTTTGGGATCTTAGAGAGATGTTTTAGAGACTTGTTCTGGTGAATTATTTTCTGTGACTGTGAGGTTCCCCATCCCCATAGCCTTGCTTTAAATTATCAAGAGATGCACCACGTGACTACCCCTACATGTCAGCTGAAAATCTTTTAACACCTGTCTTCATTCATTATCTTTGGCTCCTCCCTCCAAGCACTGGACTGCCACCCACCCACCCCTGCAAATCTCCACCAATCATTGACCATCCCACATTGTACTTTATTCTTTTATTCTTTTACTTGTTTTAGTCATTTGACTGCAGCCATGCTGGAGCACCACCTTGAAGGGTTTTAGTCAAACAAATTAATCCCAAAGCTTATGTTTTAAGCCTAATACTTATTCTAACGGTGTCTTTTGCTGAACCACAAGAAGAAAGTGGGAATGAGAAGGCAGAATGCATCAGAGTAAGAGAAAGAGAGAAAGCAGAAAAGCGATAGGTTTCCCTTTGATTTGACTTTCTGGGTGATTTTTGACCTCATGGAGGCTCTGCAGGAATGGCTGGTTTTCACTGAATGCCTACTGAATATCTTACTAGATTTATGTTGAGGGAGTTAATGCTTATCTGTTAGGTTTGAGGAGTTTCTACCAATGTTAATCTTCACAGTTTAGGGAGAAGGGAAATGTGACCCAGATAATTTCCCTACTTCTGTTTTTGCTTTTTTCTCCAGAGTTTAGGATTAAGCATATACTTAATTTTATCTTTAAATCTGCTACCTTCAAGTGCTTTATTATAGTAAGGGACTGCCTTATCATATGTCTCTTTAGAAGGAGATAAGCTGGACATCCTTTGGCTTATATTGGAGACTAGGTTTTTAAATATGGCTGGTGGGAATCTCTGTTAATGTATCTTAGCTTTTTGATGGGTAAGAAGAGAGAGAATGATGATTATTACAGTTGCAGATTGTGTGGTTATAGTAATGTTAGTAATGTTGGTATGAATGATCCCTGCAATAAGTATAATATAATTGTAAATAGGAATAAGATTTAAAATAGAAACAAAAATAACTGGGAACTGACAATTAAAATTGATTATAGTGAAAGTATTACTACTACTGCTAAGAAGAAGAACAACAGTAACAACTCAGTATCTGTATCTAAAAATATTAAGGGAAAACAGAATGAAATGACTTAGAATGGTAACTATTATCATAATAAACCAGGGAGTATAAATGATAACCAAGTTACACAAGATCCTACAAAATTTTGTAGAAACAAGGTTGAAGTAACAGATTATACAAGTATAATTTGCAGTTCAACCCCCACTTTCAGTCTAAACGGTGCTTCAAATGCGGCTGGTAAATTTTCCCCATCTTTACACAGACACTTCCATGCATCCGCAAACTTTTCAATAGACACACAGTTAAACTGGCTCACTCCAAAACATCAAATACATAGTGAGATTTAACTGTGAAAAATTAAACTGCATAACTAGTAGCACTGTAACTGTCAACCCCACCCTTGTAATAACACCACACTGAACTCTATAAAGAACCACAATACCATAAATAATGCAACTGATAAACAGACTGATTCACCTGGTTCTAATTATAGAACTACAAATGATAATGTGTTTTGTGTAACTGCTGAAATAAATCACTATGTCAAATCAACAACCAATGCCTAAGGCAAAACATGGTGTATAAGTGTTCCATTACTGTACTTGGTAGAGAACATTTTACATAGCAGCATCCTCTTCCACATTTATATTTCTCTTGAATAATCACAAATTTACATATAGGTATAAAAATATGGCTAGTAGTAGATCTTTGGCTAAACTTGGGCATTCTCTCTCAGCTCATAACACTGAATATAAATTGATTGGGTCATTGTTCACAAAGTACAGCCATATAAGTGTAGGGGTAAATGGTACAGGCTTTGAGTATCTAAAGCATTCCATATAAGTAGAATAAAATTGAATATTATTAATCAATGTGACATATTGATTATGAAATATCAGCATCTTAGAAATAAATTGTACCTATACACTATGAATGCTAAAACCACAAATTAACTGATCAGTCTGAAGCCACTCAATTTATATAATTTATAACTTGTATTTCCCTTCTGTAATGCAGAATACATTTGATTGCAATCTATCATTCCATTAATACATAGAATTACCTAATGACTGAAATATAATTTTTAGTATACAAGTCTCTCACACTCATATACTTTTATGCTCCCGAGACAGAAGTCATTATACCTTTGATGAGTGCTTCTAGTTCTGTCCCTCTACACTCCAGAACTTCCTTATCTTGCTCTCTAATTGACTTACTCTTAGGAATTATGTATTAGATACATATGATTTAGTTTAATTTTTTATTTTACATAAAGATAATTCCTCTGCCAGATTGGTTTTACAGATGAATTCACCCACTAAAATCTATATCTGAGATTTTCACTAAATGTAAGCATCTGGATAAGTTTCCATTATTGAAATGTACCACACTAACCTCTCTGGATTTAAGCATGTGGTCTCACAACCTTTAACCCTTCCTTAATCAATTAACTACACCAGCCATTAATAATTCTCATAACACATGTAGCCAAAGGTCCTCAACTCTTATCTCCTCTCTCACTTCTCTCTTTCCCTTTTTACATTTACTTTTTCTTCCTATTCTTTCTTGTTCTTTCTCAATTTTTCTCAGAACACAAACAAGTCATATTTTGAGCCTCAACGATAGCTTGATAATATGCACCAGGCCATACCACTTTGTCCAACCATTGTATTATCAAAGGCAGAAAACTCATAATTGTTTTCATCTCCATCCTAAGCATATCAAATATGCCTCTCACTGCACGGAGTGCTTTTTTGTTGCTCCCACCAATAGCAGATGCAGTAAACTATGCATGTTTCTCTCTCTTACTCACTCACTCCCTCCATCCCTCTCTCCCACCCTCCCTCTCTTTCTCTCCCTCCATCCCAGCATGGAATCAGGGACATTAAATGAGAACAATGAGGATTATATATGTGTGTGTGTATATGTATATATGTATATAATATAATATAATATAATAAATGTAAAAAACTCATTTCTGTGTGTCAGTGTGTCACACTTAGACCCCCACCTCTTACTATTCAATGACACTTCTACTATTCTTCATGATGGAGTCAGAGTAATAGTAGACATAGAGACAGTGAAGGCAGTGGCAAAGACAGACAGACATACAGACAGAGAGAAAGAAAAAGAGAGGGAGAGAAAGAGAGACAAAGAAATTTAGAGAGAGTTGAAGATGTTTTATTAAACGTAGTAATGCTGATGGTGGCAGTGGGAGTAATAATAGAGAGAGAAAGGGTGGGTATGAGAGGGAAATAGGGAGATGATGTACAACTTTGTTTAAGCATGTCTCTTTGACAGATATTCCTGTCGCCAACGTACTGAACACTATCATTTTTGTATTATTTTTTTATTTTTTTAATACATATATATACATACACACACACACACATATATAAAATACACTTTAATTGAAATAAAATTTCCCCAAAATTAAACATATCTAATATAATAAATGTGAATGTCAGTGTGTCACACTTTTTCAGCTTTAATAAATCCTTTCTACTGGAAGCAGAAGGCCTTAAATTTTAAGGGAAGGGATTAAGTCGATTACATTGACCTCAGTATGTAACTGATACTAATTTTATCAACCCCGAAAGGATGAAAGGCAAAGTCAACCTCGGCAGAATTCGAACTCAAAACCTAAAAGCAGACAAAATACCGCTAAGCATTTCGCCCAGCGTGCTTGCGATTCTGCCAGCTCACCGCCTTAATATGATATAATAATATAATATAATAAATGTGAATGTCAGTGTGTCACACTTTTTCAACTTTATTCCTGGATGCCGTAGCCGAACATATCATACTATTTTGGAATCAGGCTGACTCCATGAGGAAATTAAAAACATTCCAGACTGAATTTGGACCCACAATCATGAAATTTTGGATTCCCAAGTTTTCATTACTGTAATTGTTTTTGGCGATTTTTTTTTTTTTACATGACTTTTTTGTGACAAATTTTTTTGTACAATAACAATTTTTATAATCTAAAGGCTAACTCCATGAATAAATTTAAAACATTCTGGGCCGAATCCAGACCTGCAATCCTGAAATTTTGGATTCCTATGTTTTCATTACTGTGATTGTTTCCAGCAATTTTTTTTTACATGATTTTTTTTGCGACGAATCTGATCACGATTGGAATATGACTCTGGAGGAAGCAATTGCAACAAATTCTCCAGAACAAGTCAGAAGTTTGTTTGTCGATCTCCCCATTCAGGGTCAGTCGCTTAAAAGCTATATACTAGCTCAAAAGCCACCCACCCTGTCGGGTGGCTTTTAAATTAATATATATATATATATATATATATATATATATATATATATATATATATATATATGAAGAGGTGCTGGAAAGTTCTTGGCCGTAAGGATTTCACAAAAGGCCTTTTGGAGGCCCAACCTTCTAAGTTCTTTTACAGGTCTTTGAAAACTGAAGGACACTGCAATAAGTGTACATCTGAGAGTGGAATGTGTTGAATACAATCATAATTAACTGACCCTCCTATATTTTCTTTTACCCAAAGCTAGGAACTTTCCAGCACCCACCTTATATATATATATATATATA
>NC_142941.1:2292808-2295308 GCF_046866305.1 Octopus bimaculoides
TGTAATTGATGTCAAGAATTTCATAAACTCTTGAGAGAATATGCAATATCTTTTGGGGGTGGGGAGTGAGGGGAATAATGGTTCTCTAAGCACATCACAAACAGCCTTCGACATTTTGCATCCAAAAAGGTTTTTGAACCCAACATTTATAAGCCATTATTTATAGCTGCATGTCATTGGAACTATGAATGTACAGCTCAGTAGACGATTAGTTTACTAAATTTGTAGGTCAGTAGAGCTGTAGGCCACTAGGGTCTGTTGATCATTAACTCACTAGATTTGTGAAACCCCCAGATCTATAAATCCCCAGATCTGTAAGTCCCTGGATCTATAAGTCCCTAGTTCTGTAAGTCCCTGGATTTCTAAGTCCCTGAATCTCTAAGCCCCTGAATTTCTAAGTCCTTGGATCTCTAAGTCCATGGATCTATAGGCTGCTGGGTCTGTAAGATCCAAGGTTCATAGGTCACTGAATCTGTAAATCTACAGTGTAGCTGATGAGACTTGAACTCATCAAGGGTTTGTCCCCTTACATTTTCAAAAATTAGATTTCTGGCATACAGTCCTGAAAAACTGTATGGAAGAAATCGTACAGTCTGCTCTCAATGGTCAATTGTCAACCAACACAAACAGGACATCCAGCAAAGGCATTGTGGGATACGTTGTTGAGAGCAATATGGAACATAGATTCCTCTGGTTATTTCACTACATCCTTGTCCTTACTTTCAGACATCTCATCCAACCCTGCTGCTCATTCAAGAATTCAGCTTCAAAAGAATATGGTAGATCAACCAATGCAGCCCTTCTCCCTCATTATAATCAAAACCCAGTGGGAGCCAACACTCAGAACTTCACTCTACAAAAAGATGGTAAGACCTTTTGTCTTAGTGGTTGGGGCATCGTGTATAATTCTAGGCATTGACAAGGACAAATTAACTGTTCTGGTTCAAAAGAATTTTGGACTAGAAACTATGATAGATGACTTTCAAAAATCCTTGGCCTAACAAGGCAAGCAGTGTTGTGTTTGGTGGTTGAGGTGAAAGAGGTTTTGTGGTGATGGTCAAGGCTGAAATGACTGAGAACAAACACCCTTTTGGCAAAGCCTTTATTGACTTTTACTCTCTCTCTTTCTCTCTCTCTGTCTGTCTCTCTCTCTCTGAATTTGCCAAAAAGTGAGAGACTTACAAAAATGGTTAGGGTGAATGTAAACTGGAGAACAACAACTGATCAATGATTTGTGCTGTGATCCCAGAACAGTGAGATTCCTTGTTTAGCCTTTGGTGGTGGTTCAAATGTATCAGGATGGAAATTACTATTTGTAAATCTCACAACAAGAGATATTCAGCAACAGTACTTTGGGGTAAAGATTATTTGCCAACATAACATGGCAGTCCTGGTTTAGGACGAATGTTGCTAATGTTGCTGTATTCTTCACCCACCTGACAGATTGTTTTGTTATGTGTCCCAATATCAACATTATTTATTTTTGCTAGATTGATGATAATTTCATTCACATGTTTTTCTACAATGGTTTCGTCTCCAGGGAATCTAAGTTGTTTATTATTGTATATATATGTCCTTATTTATTTCTTCCTGTGAAGCTTTTCTTTTCATGTTGACTCTGACATCATAATTTCTGACTCCTAATTCTTCAGTTGTCTTCACTGAGTTCTTTCTCAAATCTGATTCTTTTATTTTGCTCATTTTCAATCTTAATCAATAATTCCTGATTTATATTTCTGCATACATTTGCAAGTTTGTCACTGTGTTCAGTCTAATTTTGTTTGCTTATTCATTATTATTATTATTGTCTAATGGTATGCATAAACATGTAACATTTACAGTTCTATATTTAAGAGATGAGGAATTATGTACATTATTTACATTATTTACATTTAACGGATATTTGTCCTCATCATGTTGATCTATATAAAAGGTCATTTGTCTCTCAAGAACCCTTTCTTTACATTTTCTATTTTTCTGGTGGTCAGTCCCCCTCCTTGAGGTACTTTGCAATAATGTCTGCCAACAACTCCCACATCAGTGAAAGATATGGCATTGGTTGGTAGTTACTTGTTATATTTCCTTTCTTTTGATCTTTTGCTCTCAACACCATCCTGCTTTTCATCGTCCATTCAGGAACATTTGTTTCAATATAACTATTTAGTTGTGCGTTCATTCACTCATGAAAAGCAGGGAAACATTTTAGCCAAGATCCTAATCCAGGGGATTTTCAGTTAACCCTAACCCCTTTCAGACATTTTTCAACTTTTCTCCTCTTATCTCTAAGTTTCTTTGTTTTGTTAAAGTTGAATTCTTTGCTTTCATCTTTTTTTTTTTAACAGAAAAATTTGGAGTGAAGATATCACAGGCCCAAAAGACAGAAAGAGACTCTTGTGGGGGAAAAGGTGATTGCAAAGACAGGCAGACCTGTTACGAAAAGTCTTTGTGAGGTTAGGGATTCTTGGCAACAGGGGTGGTCAGTTAAAGACTTTATTCCATG
>NC_142941.1:2845308-2907808 GCF_046866305.1 Octopus bimaculoides
TGACTGGCCTTCATGCAGGTGACACGTAAAAGCACCTAGTACACGCATGTACGCACGTACGTACGCATGTACGCACGTATGTATATACGTACGCATGTACGCACGTATGTATATACGTACGCTTGTACGCACGTATGTATATACGTACGTACGCAGGTATGTATGAAAGTACGTACGTACGTATGTAAGTACATACGTACGCATGTACGCACATACGTATGTATGTACGTACGCATTTACGTATGTCCCTATGCATGTACGTACGTACGCATATATGCACGTATGCATGTACGTACGTATGTAAGTACGTACGCATGTACGTACGTATGTATGTACGTACGCATGTACGCTCATATGTATATACGTACGTACGCACGTATGTATATACGTATATACGTATGTATGTTCGTATATATGTATGTACGTATGTATAGACGTATGTATATATAAGTATATACGTATGTATATATACGTATGTATACATACGTAAATGGATGTCACTAATTCCCCTGTTCTGTGAAAAGATTTCTGGGATGGGGAAATATTACCTTCGTTAGGAACAAGTAAAGTTTGGCAACAGGGAGAGCATCTGGCTGTAGAAAATCCCATTCAGCCCAGTAAAGCATGGAAAAGTGAACATTAAGAAGATGATGAAAGACGTTGAGACTTGATATTGTGAATCAGAGGGAATCTGATTGGCATTCACTGGAATGGTTTACTGCTCCAAGAAATTCAGGAACAAATGAAGATCCTATGTGGAATACTCTAAGGTACTTCTCATTTTGAAGAATTTGATGTTATCAAGTTCAGCAGTATAGCTTTTACTGAAATTTTCAGTGGTGGCCATCATATTAGTGGTCACTGATAAGGGAGAGAAATTCAGTGTAACAAAGAAGATGCTTCCATTACATTTGAAATTGTTGATGTGAAAGCAATGCTGTGGAAATAAATGACACAAAATCGTGCTGTCCAGCCAATGTATAGCAAACGTTTTAAGAAGGAAACTATGCGACATGTCCATGTTTTTATGACACAATACACCTTTCAAACCGCTGCAGGAAGTGGAATTATTGGTAGTAGACATGGCTCTTACACCAAATATTCACTTATGAGAAGAATCTTGTAGGAATGTATTTAAGAACTGAAGAAAACACCAATTCTCAACAGTAATTCCATCCCCAATAGTGTTTCTTGTATTCTCTAAGCGATCAGCTTTAATCATCTCTCACTTCTTGCTAATATGCTATCTAATCTTTATCTCTGCAGTGAATTATATCAATTATTGTATATGTTTATTAATTTAGTCTGTTCTTTCTATTTAGCAGAATTACAATCATCTTACAGAAGTAACATCATATATAGACCAGAAACAACACACCATTGACCATAATGAATCTCTGAGAATTTACAATGGCTTTCAACCAAATTGAAGTTGAACAGAGAAACAAGATGAAGAAATCCTGGCAAAATTGGGTTTAAAATGTCTACTTCCTTTTCATAACATCTGTCAATGGGGGTTTAATGAATAATCTGCAGATTATTAATCCTACGTGATTTATTTGTTGAAAATACACACATATATTTATTTTAGGAGTGTATAGCAGTGAGAGAGACCATTACCAAGACAGACTTGTGAAAACTCCAGAGAGACAATTACCTTCACCTCCAGGTGTTGCTATAAATTGACTGTCAGCAACGATGACCAATTATAGGATAATTTTTCAAAGTGAACAGAAAGACTTACACCAGTGGATTTTAACTCAGTTTCTTACAAGCATCTGCTCTTGGAGTTTGAGAAAAGAAACATCACCTTATTGATATTCCAACAAGAAATTAATATTTTCAAAGTTGTCCTTAATTAATCACCTCATTATTTTATGGTTTAAGCTTTATCTTCACAGACTTTTTTTTTTAGATGTATAACAAACATGAGCAATATTGTAAACAATTTGATATATTATGTTAGTTAAAAGTTTGATAAAAAAAAATATTAATCATGTAGGAAAATTACTCAGATTATCGCCAATCTCAAATTAAAAAGTGTAATTATTAGCAGCTGTGATTAAGTGTAACAGAACTCTCTGTTAGAATATGAACCCAGATGTCATATGAGTGGGGTGACTGCTGTATCCTTTGAAGCAGAAAATAAGGTCACCTGTTATTGATTTATCATCAACAACATCATTTGTTGGCAATCATATGAACATTAAATTGTTCCTAATAAACTGTTTCCATCTGTTATTTTATGTCACAGAGATATTTATTAATGTATAAATTCTCATTCTTTACAATATATTGAAATGATACACAAGTAGAGGGAAACCTTTCATCATGTGTTAATCCAGTTAAAAATAAGTTCCACTCGCACAAATTCAAAAACTAAGATGGGTAAGTAGTTTCACTGACTGTCTGTCTGTCTCTTATATTCATCATCAGCATAAAGTTATTGCCACACTAATTTAGCAGTCACATGCACATGCAACCATTCACTGCAGTGGACTCTCTCCATGATACTCATCATGTCACAAATAATAACTGTTTTTGTAAGTTTCTCCTTTTTTTTGTTTTTGTTTTGTTGATATAAATATTCTGTTTCTTGCTGTTGTTGTTTAGTCTCAGGTAAACTTTGACACTAACCAGCCTATAATCAAAGACAATCCAGCTCCGATCATCCCATATTTTAGGGCTATATAAGACTACGGATTCATTACCCTGTTTTTAATCTAAGTTGGTATGATTTGAGGGATATTTGATTGCTATCTTTAGCAGGCTGAGCGATTGGGGGTCTCATATTTTTGTCAGTATTGATGGTGGAGGTATTGTGAGGGTTATTTTAGATTCTTTTATTATGTATTCATTTCCATTCTCTGGCCCCATGTTGGGATGCTTGTGATTATGTTTACTGTTTCTACACTGAATAGAGTTCAGTTGTTAACCTAAGCTGTTGGTATGGTCACTAAACGCTTCTCTCCCTTGCACTGTCTTTATGCTGCCCTGTTGACTTAAGCTGCAACATTTCTTCAGTGCCAGCTCTATTTTTACTCATCTGCATATACATATTAATGCACACACATGCATGTATATGACTGTTTAAGAGCCTACCACCTTATGTACAGATTTCCACAGACACTCATGAATGATAGCATACAAAATTACATGCATATAGCCAGACACACATTAATGCACATAGACGTACAATAAATAAACACATGAAGTGATGAAGTCTGCATTGTTAGTTTTATGTTAGAATGGGTTGAATGAATAAATGAATCCCTCATACTGAGGCATTGTTTGATATCCAGATCACCTTTCTGTTGCTTGATCTTTTTTTCATGTAAGCGATTTTTGTTTTTTGTATTGTATTTCATTTATCCTTGAAAGTGCTGTCAGCAAGCATCACCATTTTTATTTTTAATCCTTTTCACACAATGTAAATATTCACACACTCACACACATGTATATGGTGTTTTATACATTTATAGGGGAAGTGGCATAATTAATAAAGCCTATAAACACACTAGTTGTTGCTTGTCTATACTTCTCTTCTATTTTTAAAGCAGTTGTTTGTTTGTTTATGTCCCCTAGAATATTTTTCACTACATCAACATGTAGTCTTTTCAATAAACATCCTGAAAAGGATACAGATTGATGTTAGCTTTGTTAGTTAGGATTCTTCCCAAATATAACACAATTGATTTCAACAAATGGTATACAAGATCAAAATTCTTGTAATCACAAATTATATATGGGCTTCTATACAGTTTCTGCCCGCCAATTCTACTTACAAAGCTTTGATCAACCTGAGGTTAAAATAGAAGACATTTGCCTGAAGTGCCATGCAATGAAATAGAACACAAGACCACAACATAACAAAGTGCTCTCCATATCCACACATATTGTGTGTGTGTGTGTAGATGGATGCATGTGTTTTGTGTTTACCCTTGTTTAAACATCCTGTGATGAAATGGAACATTATCATCATACAAGCATGGTTCATTTCATTTTCTGTAAAAAGCATGTCCAGCTGTGAGAAAATATTACTTTGCATTGAAACTGGTGTGGCTTAGTGACAGAAAAGACATCCAGCTATAAAATGTCTGTCTCAAGAAATTCCTTTTGACTCATTTCATGCAAATGCTGATAATGATGTAAGCATATATAAACATATACACACACACACACACACACACACATATATATACATATGCTATAGGTTAACTAGCTGTTTTACCATGATCAATTAGCACTTTATATGTATCATTATCATCATCATTGTCATTTAACGTCCAGTTCCTGTGCTGGCACAGGTTGGATGGTTTGACTGAGGTCTAGAAAGCCAGGAAGCTGCACTAGGCTCCAATCTGACCAGGCAAAGTTTCTACAGCTGGATGCCCTTCCTAATGCCAACCACTCTGAGAGTGTAGTAGGAGCTTTTTAAGTGCCACTGGCATGAGGGCCAGTCAGGCGGTACTGGCATCAACCACGCTTGAATGGTGCTTTTTACATGCCACCATGCAAATGGAATATATATGTATAGTTTCCATTTGAATGAATATCTATGTGTTGACTATATGAAACCTTTCTAAGGGAGGAATCTTTGATTTGCTCTTCATGCACTCTCACATGGCTGGCTAAGTAAAATGGGAATACCTGAGTGGAGGTGACCTCAGCCCAGCAAGATCTGAGGAGCAGAGGTCATTATAGTATCAGAATGAAAGGCAGAGAGTAGAGATAGCAAATACATCGTTATTGCCAGCAGTTCAGTTTTATGAAGGATACAACATACTGTAAATATTTCAGTTATATTTTATTTTAAATGTTTAAGATAAGTTATTATTCATGCAATTACTGCTTTCCCAATAAGTAATAAGCACATCTTTAAAGATGAAGACATACTATCCATGAATGCACTAAAATACCAACTGGTAACATCAGAGAGATGTTAACACTGTGCCTAAGGACACTAATTCCCAGATCGATAATGAAATTTACCAAAAAGTGCAAGGAATAACTGTGTTTTCCATCATCATAGCAATGCCACTCATTTACATGAAATGCTTTGAAGATTTAGCTCTGGAAATGACAATAATGATTAAGATATATGAATGACAGCCTCATGCTTTGGTAGCCTTAACAGGAAGTCCAAGATGTAGGTAGATGGCATAAACTCTGTCTACCTCTATCAGTTCAGTATATGATGGAGAAGGATATAATCAACCAGCATGTCATCAAATACTGGTGAGAAATACAGAAGCAGGAGTCAGAAGATCAGTGGATCAAAGCCCTACTGACACTGAAATCTATTTAATCTGTAACTGAGAGAGTCTCTATATGATTGCTCAATCTGTTTAGAAATAGCTGCTAAATCTCCCTCAAATTGTACCACCACAAAAACAGCAAAGATATATTGGAAAAGATGGGATGCCTTTGATCAAAGGTATGCTCATTAACCTAAGGCTACACAACAATATGAGTCTTACCACACCATCCCTTCAGTATTAAGTGTCTACAACACCAGGCAAAAATAATGTGGACTGAGGTATTAGCTTATGCAGAAGATATGAATTACCTGAAAACTACCTTCCTGCATAACAAATGTCTTGCCTATCATTTAAGACTCACAGCCTATCATGTAAGACTCACAGCCTATCTTATAAGACTCACAGCCTATCATAGTAGATTCAGAACCACCTTCAGGCATAAAGTTGGGATCAAATGAAATCCTCTGTGTTTCTACCTTACTGGAAGGGATTGAGAGGGTTCACAAAATCTGCAACAATTATCATATCAGAACTGTGTTCATATGTGACATCACATTTTGTTGATTTCTCACCAAATTTAAACTTGCCTAGGAATGGCCAGAATATAGAAACTACATTTTCTACACTTATTAACATCCTTTAAGTTTACAAGTCTTAAAGAGAGAATCTGGGAGGTCCGTAAAGGTAAGAATTAAGAAATATTATATGAAAGTCTTACAGAAGAGAGAAATTGTCATGAACGGTTGAACAGACATGATGCAAGGAAGGGAATTGTATTGCTATGGAGTGAATTGATTCTATAACTGATAAAGAATCATGGTGGAAAAATAGAAAAAAGAAATTCGTAAAAAGCTAGCTGAAAACCCAGCACTGACCTTAGCTCAACACTGAATTACCCAAACAGTAAATCCTGCTCTGACATTAACTGAATATAGTTGCCATTACTGAAAAATGCATTTGAATAACCTCATATTGTAGCATAAAATGTATATACAATGCAAAAGTAAGGATAAGTTTTATTGCTTGACATAATTCATTAACATTGCAATGAAAAAGAACAGGAAGAGAAATTACTGTGGAGCAAGAATTACCCGAGCAACATGTGAAGCTTGAATGATTGAAATCAGTTATTAAAAAAATGTCCTGTCCACTTTTGCGTTAGTTTTGTGACAGTCCTCACATATCAGCAGCATAATGGATGAACGCATTTCAACTATTAGTTTAGAAAAGAAGATTGCTTGTTTGAATCTAGTCTCAGATAATATATATACATCCCAGAGTAAGACATCTAAGAATAATCAAAGATTGAAACTGAGATGAGGTTAATAGTCTGAGATATTTGTATGTCTTATTTTTGTTTGTTTATCATTCATTGAAGAATAAAAATTACCCGAATACATCATTAAAATGTTGAATAGTTAGACGCTCCTCAAACCATAAGCTAAACGAATGACTGCTAGAAATAACAGCAAGATTCCTTTTAGAATTTATTTTTCTATCAGTTTACAAAAGAAATACAGCCCAAGATGTCTAGGTAAAAACAACATGATTATAGGTCTGTTTAATTAGGGTTAAATTGGGACTAAATAACAGGTGAAAGGTATGAAGAATCCATTTTAAATTGATAGTATCAACATGAAAGCAAGTTAAACCTGTAATTTGTTCCCCAAGATACAAACAATTATTTTATTAACAAATTTTGATTGTATTTCAGTTAAACAGATGAAGAAATATAAATTTGAGACTATAATGAACAGTCAGCTATCATTAGCTACTTTGATTTGTACTTAAGGTATGTTGAATAGTTTTGTTGATAGAACAAGGAACAGTCTAAAAGTAATGAAGTTTTTATAGTAAAGTTATTTCTAAAACAATCAAAGTCTTCCATTTTGAAGTTTTGGAGGGAAATGATTGCTATATCTCTTATGTAAATAGAGAAAAATGAAAAGAAAGATCTCTCTCTCTCTCTCTCTCTCTCTCTCTCTCTCTCTATCTCAGATCACTGTCATTGTTTTAACATCCACTATGCCATGCTTGCTTATGGTGCAGACAGAGTCTATTGAGACAGATTTTCTGCAGTCAGACTCTCTTCTTACAGCCAACCCTCACTTGTTTCCTAACAAGGTAGTATTTTCCCAGGGCCAAATATTTTTTTGCTGAATATTGGAAATAAATGACTGATCAACTCATGCCATATATTAAGAAGATGCAGGTTTTGTATTACTGAAAGACCTTATGTCTTTTTTAAATCTAAGAATTTCTTTCCTACCGAACTCAGGGATCAGAAATTTTCACAAAATGCTAGCATCTTGAAAAGTTTCTACTATTAAACTGGAGAATCCCATCTCCAAATTAGACATACAGTTTTCTTAACTTTAGCCTTTCCCTATTGGATTAATCACACCAATCATTGTTAATTCCCCTCTTAATGGACCGAAGGGACATAACTCTAATCTCTCTGCCTTTCAAGCTTTCTTTTTATCATTTTCTTCTTTCTTTTCCATGTTAATCTTTTCTTTGCTTGTTCTCATAGAGCAGCCATGTTTATTTTGAGGACTGAACAATTGCAGGATAGTATGCGGCATTCTTTACAAGTGTATTTGATGACTGTACTATCCAAGTAGGAAAATTATGGTGGCTCACATTTAAATCTTGTGCTTATAAAATGATATATATAATTTCATATAGATAGCATGCTTCTTTCAGTTTCCATCATTCAAACCCACTCACAAGGTTTTGTTGTCCTGGGGCTAGAGTGGAAGGTATTTGCCCAAGGTACCACACAGTGAACCTGAAACTATGTGGTCGAGAAGCAAGTCTCACCAAAATTCCATGCAACACTTACGGGCCTGGGAAAGAAGACCCTAATCCAACGATGAGGATGATGCCTCTTCTGTCTTTTGTTTGTTTCAGTCATTGGACTGTGCCTATAAATGGTTTACTCAAACGGATTGACCCCAGGACTTGTTTTAAGCTTTGTACTTATTCTAGCAGTCTCATTTTGTCAAACCACTTTAAGTTACTGGGACATAAACACACCATCACTGGTTATCAAGGGGTGGTCTGGGATACATCCATAGATACACAAAGGCACCCGATTAGCTTCTTTCAGTTTTTATCAATGAAATCCACTCATAAAACTTTAATCGACCTGGGACTACAGTAGAAGACACCTGCCCAAGGTAGCATGTGCAGTAGGAAGAGTGAACTGAAGACCACATGGTTGGGAAGCAAACTCCTCAATGAGACAGTCATGTCAGTACATTATATACATATAGGCCTTGTGGTTAGGGTGTCGCATTCACAATCACTAGATTGTGGATTTGATTGCCAAATTGTGTGGTGCGTTATGTTCTTGAGCAAAACCCTTCATTTCACGTTGGTCCCGTCCACTCAGCTGTAAATGGGTCACCCTACAACAACAGAGTAGCTTTCTGGTCAGAGGGAATGTTGACTTGCTCCCCTAGCCAGCAGTGAGCAGTGCACACTCATCAGAATTGTTTTCACCAAATGCATCCGGCAGAGATATTGCATGAAGTTTTGCCAAAAGTTTAGTGATGCTCAAGCCATCCAGAGCAGGCCTTTGGTGACGATAATACCATGGGTAAAACTCAGATCAAGGACTGGTACAACTGCTTCAAATATGGCTGTACCTCAGTGGAGAGCAATGCACACTCAGGACATCTTGGTTTTCAGAAATGAGGTGCCAGTTGAGAAGATTCAGCAAATAGTTATGGAAGACCTTTGTGTAACAATCCTGGAAATTGCTCACAAAGTGGAAATAAGCAAGGATCAGTGCATTGCATTTTAACAGAGGATTTGTGCATGTGGAGAGTGTTGGCAAAGCAGCAAAAGCAACTCCACATGGAAATCACTCAGGACATGCTGGACTATGCAAACCATGACCCAGACTTCATGAAGAAAGACCATCGTCACTGGTGATGAAACAGGGGTTTATGCTCTCTGTGCAATGTTTTCGGTCATCTTGTGGGAAATCAAAACTCTAGCAAACTCACACTACATGTCTGGACTCTAGGCATAACAGCTGGAAAATGACATGGCCTACTGATATGAAAATTATCATGCATGTGCAGGAATAGGGATGTCACCTTGCACCCGAAGGATTTTGCTCATGCTGTATTAGTTTTGCTGGAAAGAAATAGAGTCGGGTCATTTTTGACTGCACCTCATATAAGTGATAAAACACATACACGTGATCTAAAACTATTAGGAAGAATGAAACCAAACCACTTGAAAATGAAGTCATGGTGTCAACGAGTTATTGGAACTGATTTCTTAACCTCTTTTATTGTTTAAGGTATTCTGTAGAATATTCCTTTTTGTCTTTTTAAAATCTGAGACAGTGTTCGTTCTTGCTTTGTTGCCATTCACTCAAAATATAGCCAAAAATTTAACCAATAAAATTTTCCTTCCTCAATATTTCCAATATTTCAGTCAGTATGAATTAATTTGAACTCTGCTTCTTCTACTGAAGCTAAGAACTAACCAACTGTACTCTACTTCCATTTAAACATGCCAGATGCACCCCTTCAGCTTCTCCACATTTACCTGGACTTTCACCTTACTCCATATACCCAAGATCACATGCAGTTC
The DNA here is from genome assembly GCF_046866305.1 of Octopus bimaculoides. Lineage (NCBI taxonomy): Eukaryota > Metazoa > Mollusca > Cephalopoda > Octopoda > Octopodidae > Octopus > Octopus bimaculoides. The sequence continues at coordinate 2,855,184 of NC_142941.1, forward strand.
TTCCTAGAATTGTTATTTAACAGAAAACTCACCCTTTTGAACATGTGATTTGTATTTTGAGGATAGCAAGGAGATTTTTGACAGAGGTTTGACTTGCTATATTGGGCATCGTATAAGCTCCCTTGTCCTCCTTCATTGACCTATGCTAATACATAGCACAATGATATGGCTGTCACATTGATTGTTACACGTGGATTAAACTCGTGCTAGTCTGTCAACTTTGATTGGTAATTGTGTTACAAATCTGCTTAAACAGAGCTGACCCATTAATATTTAATAACATCAATACAAACCAACAAAGGAGTCTATGCATGGTTACTCAAACTGCTGGAAATAGCAGGTGAATTCCCTAAATGCACACTCTAATGTCTTAAGAAAAGACACACTGAACAATGCATGGTTTGACATTGAAAATGATAGACGGTCTTGGTCAAAGCATCTTTGGCCTTAATTCTGTTCAATTAGAGTAAAATCTAGAGCCCAACTCCATTGGAACTGACTTAATTCAGTAATCTAACATCTCCACATTAATTGTACCAATCCTATCACCTAGCAGCTGTGATAGTATCTATAGCTATTGTGGTTTCTATAACACTGTGTATTGTGAGATGTAACAATGTGAGAAATAGCTCCTCTGAAAGAACAGCAGAAGAGAAACAGGCATACCAATGTCGCAATGAGATGAGACAGTTGATCTATCAAGGTAACAACAGTGTACCTGTGATGTCAGGTAATCCAGGAGAGACATCAGACAGATATGGTCATTCGAGGAGCCATTACTATCCAGAAGACTTAAGTTATTTTAATATATTGAAGGAAATTTCTGTCAGATTCATTTACTTTTACACAGAAAGCAAGACAATCATTGATCGACCCCCTGATATATAACTCATCCCCATCCCATAAACTTTGTATCAATCTGTCCTCAGTTCTAGGTCTTCACCAATCACCATGAACTCTATTTATTTAAACAGATATATAAATGTTATATTCTTAGACAAGTGATGTCAGTGATTCTTCTGGATTCTTAATGAAATACCATTCATGTCAAGTAAACAGAACTACTTTGTAATCTTTTGTTCTTTGGATTGTGGCCATGCTATAGTACCTCATTCAAGGGTTTTGGCCATGTTAGTCCAAATCATTATTTCTGTCTGGAATTTATTTTATTGAGCTTTATTTATTGAATATGAAATGAAAATAATGGCTGTAAATATGTCTTGATATAACTAGGATATTCTTTCAATAATCTGGCTGTTAAGGAAATATCCATGGCACTTGGTGGATTACTTCTATCTTTAAATTATTGTGAAAAAACTAATTAATTTAGAAAATGAATTATTCAGTTGTCTCTTAATTATCCCCCCATCAATCATAGGCATCGTTTAATGACACACAATAAAAAAACATCGTTTTCAACTATTGCATTTTGGTAATTTTCCTTCTTTATCAGTTTGCTGATAGTTTAATATTCAAAATAGGATGTGAAATAGTGATAAAAAGTAATTTTAATGAATAAGAACATTGAGACAGCATGATTTAATATTTTCATGTTGGATTTACATAATTTCCCAGTTATCATTTCTATAACTAAATAAGATTTCTTTAACTTTCTCTCACAATGTAACTGATAATAAAAATGGTGAAAAATAACTGAAGCATATGATATATATTATCTGATTATAAAATATAATTTTAAAAGATTCTGTCAATGAATTTTAAACTGTCCCCTTTGGGTATCTCTGTACATAGAACAGCCTTAGACCCTCCTGTCGTTTCTGTTTCCATTTAGTTTTGGAAAGTTACATGCTTCGTTTTATATCCATTATTTATCAATGTGTAAAGATAACGGATTCTTCCAGGGTATGTTGTTGTGAGTTAAAGTATTATATCTTAGAACGAGAAGAGGAATACTAAATCTTAGAAAGTTAATATGATGAAGTAGCCCATCGACAATCTCCAACCAGAATCCCATTGTTGTTGGCATTATCTGAGTGTTTCAGAAGATCCATGTGATGGAGGTAAGATAGTTAAACAGTAGTTAATCAACATGTCTAAACATCTTTATTGTTATGCATACTGTCCCAGACTTGAGGAATTTGAGAATATACCTGTGGTCCCTTAGAAAACAGTGAGAAGTTTACTTAGGAAAAAATTGGTTCATTTATTGAGCCTTGTTTGTATAATACCTGTTATTCTATACACATGTGTAAGAACAAGTAAGTGAATATCAATTTCATGAAAATTAAATTATATCTGCTAATGAAATAATGATCCTAACTAGGACTATCAGTTACCAACCTTTCAAATGCATAACTGTTGGAAATTCAGGTAAAATGAAATTTTTGCTATAAAGAAAGAAATTTTGCAAAAAGAAAATCTAATTGACAATAAAATTAGGTATATATGACTGATAAATTCTAATTATATATTTTACCTGGTGTTACCAAATTTGCTTAACTGTTATATCTATAATGTGTTGCTATCTTTGAGAAGTGTACATTTTGGAAAAAAATTGAAAACTGCTCATTTGAAATACTGGTCTGAACTTGTTTTGGTTTATTGTTTGGTGCTGTTGTTGGGTCGTCTCCTTCATCTCTCACAGGGAAACACATCTCAACCAATCTAACTGAAGGTGGAGAAAGTATCATCCATCTCCTCCACACCCACCTTCACATTTACTAAACATCACACATAGACAGAATAGTCAGAGAAGAAAGAACTACTGATTCCCAATGACTTATTCACTTCACTAATCCATCAACATGTCACACCACAGCAGCAGTCATATTGGAGTATTCATAATACTAGAGAATACTGGGAATTTACACAATAAAGGTGAGTATGTTCCTGCTATTTCTGACACCTAAATCAGACTATCAAAATCTAAGAAATAAAAAAAAATAAATAAATAAATAAGAAAAATAGCCAGAGAATTAGATTTATTAGTTAGATAGAAAGCTGTAACATTCTGAAGAATTTTGCCAAACATATCTAGTAGTAAATAATTTTCTCATATTCCTTGGAAAATTTCATATATTCTGCGAAAAATATATTGATAATAAATTAGATTTAGTTTCTGTTGAAGAATTTGTTCTTTTATCAGGTTAAACAAGTTGGAAGATGTTCTTAATGAAAAAAGCTGTGCTATTGCTGGGACCATATATCTAATATATCAGTAGTACTGCACCAGCAGGAAAATAACTCTGTTGGATATTTTTAGACATTTTCCTCTTCTATTTCTTGCTTGGAAGGTTTATTGATCAGCTGTAATGTCTCCTAATGCTTAGCCTCAGGCCTTATACAAGTGAGAAACTGTACACAAAGAATTGTTTCTTGCGTTAGTTGTTGGCCTTTAATTCCTTGGTGGGGCATGGAGAGCCAGCAATTTTGCATAAATAGGGGAAAAAGAAAAACAACATTATCACATTTAAAGTCATTTCTTTATTGTTATTACTCAGCTCAATGACCCTGCTCTGCTGGCCAGACGGTCATGTCAGCCTTCTGCATATTCTACCAATAATAACGTGGTTAATGCCCTTAGCAGATCTCTGCTTCTTCCACCTATCACTTCCTCTTTTCACTACCCTCCCTTCCCCCACCGCACCAACTCCCTTCACTCACCGACCACTGTTAAGCTGCTTCAATTTACACTCTACAATGGAGATGAGCAGAAATTCACTCCCATACAGCTTACCTCAATTTATTCTTTGTTATTTCATTTCAATTGAAGCAGGCAGATTTCTTATTCCTATAGAAACATTGCGGATATACCTACACACAGACATGTATACATAAATATGCCTCTTTACGTGTGTGTGTGTATATGTGCATGTATGTAAAGCCATATTTATGTATGTATGTATATATATGTTTGTGTGTGTTTATATATGTGTGTGCTTGTACTGAAATAATGCATGCATATAGACACATATACACACATACACAAACATTCACCTATGCACAAACCAACTTATGTTCAAAAATACACATGCAGAAGTTCCTTCCTACATGAACACACACACACACACAGGAGAGAAAATATACATAACTTTTCAGATCTGTTTATGTAGAATGTATGAATATTTCTTTAACACATACGAGAAATAAGTATTGGATATATTGTTTTCATGATGCTTGTATATAGATATACATGTGTAAATGCATACAAACATTCACACCTGCATACAACATAAGCATATACTCACACACACACACACACACACAAAGGTTTATGCAATCTTAAGTGGATATTTATGCAAGGACATATACAGAAACATAGCTTTAATATATAAGAGAGTGTGTGTTATATATCAGTCGTACTTTTTTCTGAAATTATTTTTCTTCCTAAATGCATCCAACCTTCAGATATTCAGTGTATAAAAATAGAACATGGTGTTTTACCTCTACCCACCCATGCTCTCTAACTTTAATTTAATTTCTAATTAGCTAGCAGCTTCTTTGTTTTCCACCCTCTTTATTATTTCAATTACACATCCTTTTGTTCTGCTCCACAAGGTTGCAGTTGTTCAATGTTTTCAGCTTGACCTACCTGTTAAGTGTTGTGAACAGCAGCAGCTATAGCAGGTACTTTCCGGAGAACATGCTTTCTTCATCAGTTTCAGGTGAACGGGGGTGGGGAGGGATAAAATAATTCTCGATTCGAACGAACAATCAAATGGAACTGGTCTTGGGAGGAGAGTCTGAACTAGTTTCTCCAGGGATTGGTTCCTATCACACTAGACAAATGTTTACTTCTCTAACTCAGAATGAAGGTCTTTCCTCTGTGTGTGTGTGTGTGTGAAGTACAGGTGTTTTGGAAGAATTGAATATCTAGAGATTTTCCCAAAATGATGAGACTGGTGGAGATTTTAACATGTTATTTAATGTGTGTTAGTTTGGTCCTTTCTAAGTAGTTTGGATGATCTTCAAGAATCATATAATACAGACAACAGCACACGACTGAAAACATTAAGTTATGAGGGTTATATATCACTGACAACACGGACTATGGTACTGATAAACAATGATATGGTACTGATAAACAATGATATGGTACTGATAAACAACACTATACGAGTTGCGGTCTGTGGCTACTATTCAGATCTGTTGATCATTTATCACTGACAACACTGTAGTACAGCCAGTCAACACTATGGTACTGATAGTCAATACTAGGGCACTGAAAGATAACACTATAATACTGATAGACAATACTATAGTACTGACAGATAGCACTATAATATTGACTGACAACATTATAGTACTGATAGACAACACTATAATACTGACAGACAGCATTATTGTACTGACAGACAACACTGTAGCATTGACAGACAACACTATAATACTGATAGACAACACTGTAGTACTGACAGACAGCACTACTGACAGACAATGAGCGTTAGGCCTCACAGGGGCAAAGTGGCTGAGTTTCTTTTGAGTGTTGGGCCTCATGGAGGTAATTACCAACACGTTTTGCATTATGTCGTGCTTGAGAAGAAGACCCCTCAAGCTGAGCAAAATTGCAGTCATGGCAGATACTGGTGTTATGCAAATGGCACATAAAAGCACTCATTGTACTTTTGGAGTGGTTGGCATTAGGAAGGGCATCCAGCCATAGAAAGCCATGCCAAATCAGACTGGAGTCTGATGCAGTCTTCCAGCTTACTGGCCCCAGTCAAACCATCCAACCCAAGCCAGCATGGACAACGGACATTAAATGATGATGATGATGACAGACAATCCTATTATACTGACAGACAATATTCTTTTCTACTCTAGGTACAAGGCCCAAAATTTTCTGGGGAGGGGACCAGTCGATTAGATCAACCCCAGTACACAACTGGTACTTAATTTATCAACTCCAAAAATGATGAAAGGCAAAGTCAACCTCGGCAGAATTTGAACTCAGAACATAAAGACAGATGAAATACCGCCAAGTATTTCGCCTGGCATGCTAACATTTCTACCAGCTCGCCGCTTTACTAACAGAGAATATTATGGTACTGAAAGACTCTAGTAGTGATATAGATAAAACTATAATACTGACAGACAACACTATGGTACTAGCAGACAAGGCTATAATACTGAAAACTTTCTCTAACAGGCAAGCACCTAATCTCGTTGTTAAAATGAGTTGAGAGAATGATGAGATTACAATCTAATTTGCAAAGTACCATGTAAACAACTTTGTTTCTGCATCAAATTGAAGCTCCTTCTCTGTGTCTGAACTAGTTCCATGTGTTCAGATTCAGGGATATATTAAGCAAACAATATTTGACAATATCATTTGATATGTTGATTCAACAATAATGTCTTACGATTTGGCGTCTGTGGTTACTTTTCAGATCTGTTGATCATTTACATTGCTTCCATTATGTATGAGGCCAAAAACTCCAAACTAAATCTGTTTGATTCACGATCTTGCAAATATTTAGAACCAAGACATTCATATTCTATAAATGAATTAATAAATTTTAATGATTTATTAACATTGGAAGAATTCTAGATGTGATATAATTTAATGTCCTTGCTATAGTATTTACCATCAAGCCATTACTATAAAGCTGGCAACTGGTACAAAACTGTCCATTATGGCTTCTCTCAGTTAAGTATAGTTGTCCAAGTTGAAGCAATGAAATGGTATCGTTGGCACCAGCTGCTGGAATTATTGGAAAACAGCCATGTTGAATAACTTCAAAATGCTTGAGGGTACCAATGGATTTTCTCTCAAACTTTACCCATACTTTGCTCTCTAGAAGTAATAAATCGGTGATGGAAGCTGGCATTTGACATCCACCTTTTACACTAGTTTCTAATATATGAAATAATAATCTAAAAATAGTAAATATGATATAGCATCATTTTCTATGTTCTTATAGCTGACTCTATCAATTGGTTATATAACTATTGTTCCTATCTGTTTAGGAGCTATGTCCTAATATATAGTATTATATTAATATCTTGGTCAATCATGTCATACCTCATGAACAAGATAAGCTTTGCTTAGTATATAGAAAGAATATTTGCTCTCTTCAAATTATGGATTTTTATTTAATGAATTATTCAGTTAGCCTGAACTTTTGAAATATATGCCTAGATGTTTTGATATGTACAGTGTTGTGACCGTATATAAGGCACAAAATTCTATTTATATTAGTCTGCCTTATTAAATAATGATGTTACCTAATTTATTATAAACTATAATAGTACATTATTGCATTCAATAGTTTAGGACCACTCTCTATATCAATTCCTATCTAACCCATTGCCATGGCACTTTCAGGAAAGTAGTACCTTGTCTAAATAGCAGAGTATTAAATTCACCTCCATGAATCTTCTCAGCAATTGTTTATATACATTTCAGAGAAGAAATGTTGATCTTTCCACTTACAAATACTAATTTTGTAAAATAACAGTTGAACATTTAATTTTTGTTTGAGTTTCATATCTTTCATTTCTTTAAAATACTCAACATATAATATGGCTTGTTGTATGAAGAACAACTTGTTAAACACCATTATGCATTTTTATTTAGCCATTTGTGTATCATAATTAATGCAGAGACACTATGAAAGGCAAATTAAGTGTGGTAGTCATCCCTTATGAATACATTGTGTTTCAAGCCACAAAACTTTGTCAGTAGCAAATGAAAACTGTCCAGTAGTGAAAGTGCTTAGGTATACACTACTGCTTGATTGGGCTTTGCCAGTAGCTTGAACCCATTACTAGCTACATGTAAAGTCAAAATATGTCACTGCTGATATAGGAAAACAGCAATTGAAAACAATCACTGGTGTTGTGATTAGTTGCCTGGCTGAATGAAAATTCATTATATATCACAGGAGCAGTATCAGAATAAAATAGCCATCACTGTTTCTGCATTAAGTATGATACACAGATACAATTTTTAATTCAATACTGCTTCTGTTGCATAATAGGATTTTTTAGTTTTATTTATTTTATATCACAATTTATAAACAATAGCATTGTGGGTGGGGAGGACAGGTTCCCAGTTGGTTGACCATTGGTTTATTGCATTTCCCATGGTGAGAGAATTTCATTCACAAACACTAGTTTATTATCAGTGTTTACCACTTTTGGTAAAATATATAAACATAAACCATCTGCATCATTTTATATCTGCTTTCCATGCTGTCATGAGTTGGATGGGTTGCTATGGTTCAGGTCAGTGCTTATCCAAAGTTACTGCCCTTCTAAACAGGCCCGAGGACCACATCTTGCTTGTACTCTCTGTTTTTGACTTGATGCTTTAACTAAATGCTCTTCCTAACATGAACCATTTTCCAAGAGTATACTGGGTATATGTTTTTGTGGCACCAGCACTAGAGAAAGTTTACATGTCCGTGACAAGACTATGGTACCTTCTTAAAGCAATGCTGTCTCCATTCATTTGCTAATCACTTTATAGAATGTTTTCAATGCATTTTATCATGGCACCAGCACTAGTGAAGTTACCTTGTGCCTCACAGGACAACAGAGTCCTCACTACTTTATGATATCTATGTTAATTCCAGGAAAGGTGAACAAGAGATCGAATAAGAGAGACTGATACCAGGAGAACCAGAGTGAGGGAGTGGAAGAAGAAAGAGCATGATGGGAAAAACAGAAAGAACAGATTGAGAGGAGAGAGTGATGGCAGCTACATGTTTGCTGGTAAGAGAGAGAGAGAGAGAGAGACGCACACACATACACACACACACACACACAGATAGACAGTGGGCAATGGTATGAATATGTGAATAACCCGGGAGTAAAGGAATGATGGCAGGTTGAAGAGAAGGGTGATGGTAAGGTGCATTGGATAGAGACCGATTTGATGCAATTCCTCAACATACAAGAGATAGAATAATAAATGTGGTGGTGGTGAGGAAGAGACTGAATACAGACAGATCCATTGCCATCCTTCATAACACAGACAGTATGGTATATAGGGAATAGAAGGTGAGTGGTGACAAATGAAAGGGTCAAACAGGAGGTGGGGGAAGTAGATGGAGATTTAGCAGTGACATAATAAGGGAGAGGTAGAACCCAAAGATAAATGTATATCATCATACATCCAGCACTCCATCACCACCTCCATTTTCATGTCTGTTTCACCATGCTTGCATAAATGAAGGGTTTTCTCCAGCACTACATGTTCCCAAATATTTCCTTTATGGAGCTCAATATTTTGAGATCAACCTGCATCACATCACCTCGTCTTCCAGGGTTTCCTTCTGCCATAGGTTTTTAGTTACTTTGAGTGCTCAGCTTGATAAAGCTTTCCAATTCCCCTTATATTCAAGGTTCTTTCTCAGTCCATTTATTCATGCACATTAACATTACACATTCAGTAAAGCACACCCACTTCATTCCTTTTTAGCTTTCATAAATTCTTTACATTCAATGCCCATGTCTTGTTACTACACAGCATCATGCAATCTGCCCTTCACTCTGAAAGGGAAACCCTTTGCTGTTAGTAAAGGAACTAGCTTCCAGAACTTCTTCTTTGCTTTAGATACTTTGGCTACTATACTTTCCAAACAACCACCACCACTACTATTTAGGTCTTCTAGATAACATAAGCTATCAACAAGCATTTGAAAGAATTCATTTAACATGTTCTTTTATTACTAACTACATCTACTACATATGAAGCAACATCTCACTTTGTACACAAATGTTATCCAATCTACCCTTCACTCTGTGAAATATTACTGGAGAGATTGTCCACCTGAATGCTACAATTAAATTTATCATAAGATTTATCAGCTTTATTTTAGAGGACCCTCACTTTTAAATAGTTTGCTTTCATTATATTTCTAGGAACTACCATCTTCTATTATGTAGTATAGAGTTAAGAAATGATGATAATAGTGAGAAAAATAAGTGATGTTATGTAGAATTGAAAGCTGTGACTTTATCCATTAGCAAACCTTTGCTAATGGATAAAATTGAAGAGGAAGAAAATTCACTTATGAGAACTAGGATCTTTAACTTATAAAAGAATAGCAAACATAGCTTATGTCAAGCCTGACTTCTAAAAAAATTTGGTTCTTTTATGGACTTGAACAGGTATGGTGATGATTGTAGAGTGGATTAGTAAATATCATATTGGTGTAAGTTGTATCATGTCAATGGAAAAGGTATAAAAAGAAAAAAAAAAAAGATCTCATATTTTCAATTTTTTACCATTAGTTTAACATTTAGTGATAGTAGGAGTGAAACAGAGAGCAATGTTGTAGTTGTTCAAGTCCAAATTAGGTAGGATACAAAATGATGATGGAGAAGTATTACTATCTTTTATTTGATGTGAAAGAGATTCTGTCTTTGCATAATTGTCAGATTTCTTAATATATCAGCAGAAGAATGTTTTAAAGGATAGTAAAAACAGAGGGGCTACAATATCAGGAGACAACCATTTGAATCTAATTTATTGAGTGTTGCATATGAAGCCAATTGACAGACTGTGTACAAGTTTAGAAACTTCCTGAATGTTACAGATATTAGTGTACAAAACAATTGATTTGGTATCAATAGATATTGTTAACGGCTAATATTGGGTGCAGAGCAACAACAGCCTTAAGTGACCATCCAGTGAAGTAACTTACATAACATTTAAATTGTTTTCTCAAGAGTAATGTATTGAGAAATTATTAACTGTCTAGTGACAATGTGAAAAGAAACTATTTAGGTACAGTTATCTTCTACACATACAATCTTCAACTGTCAAATATATTTACTTTGAACAATTCACACAACATTTCTATAGTTACAATTGTCACAAGTTAATAATGTCTTCATCACTAACATTGTCCTCTATTATAAGCATTATTACAGCCTTAATCACCATCATTACTATCTCCATCAACATTATTACATTGATATGTTAATAATCCTTTCTGCTATAGGCACAAGGCCTGAAATTGTTTTGTGTGTGTGTGTGTGGGGGGCAGTCGATTAGATCGACCCCAGTATGCAACTGATACTTAATTTATCAACCCTGAAAGGATGAAAGGCAAAGTCGACCTTGGTGGAATTTGAACTCAGAACACAAAGACAGATGAAATACTGCTAAGCATTTCGCCTGGCATGCTAACGATTCTGCCAGCTCACCTCCTTATTGATATGTTAATAATGTCTTAATTACCATCATCATCACCACCATCAATATTATTAGAATCACTAGTTAATGATGTCTTAATCACTGCTATTGCTCCCACCTTTATTGTTGTCATACAATTTCTACTAATTTTTCTCTTTTACTTTCTTTATCAACATATAATAATTATCATCATCATCATCATCATTTGTATTTAGACAGGTGGTGAATTGACAGAGTCATCAGAGTGTAACACAAAATATCTCATAGTATTTGTTCCAGTTCTCTGCAATCTAAGTTCAAATCTAGCTGATGTCAGTCTTGGCTTTCCTTCTGTCAGCTTGGTGACTTGATAGAATTGTTAGAGTTCCAGACTCAGATACTTTGTGGAATTTGTTCTGCCTGTTTGCATTCTGTTGCCCAGTTAAACACCACCACCAGCTGGTCCTTGGGGGGGGGGCTTTAATGATGGAGTTCACTCTGTTGCACACATTCAGGTCAGGTCGGTGGCTGGAAGTTGATTCCCCCCCCCCCTCTGTCTCTCTCCAGTCCCCTGGGCTCTGCAAAAATAGGTTCATGAGTGCTGCCATTCATTTCCTGACTAAATGGTAAAAATATCACTCCACCCCATTCCCTGCATCACCTTTTCCTGAGATGGGATTTTGCAGTGTACTCTCTCTTTCTTTTTTCTTATGCTCAGAATTACTCATTAAAGCTAATGAATTATTTCGCCTCTCTGTTGGGTTTAATTTTAATTAGGCATCTCATTTGGATCCTTTTATTAAATATATCAGCCCGCCTTTAACTATATTATTTACTGCTATCATTTCACGACCATCATCATCATCATCATCATCGTCAACACTATGCTGTCAATGCTTTATATCATCAACTGCTCCAATAAAATATATTTGTCTAATTAAGAGTTATCTACCCTTTATCAGTGTTTGTGCAAATTTTATCTTTAACTATGAAACGACATTTTGTTTCTACTCTTGAAGAGGCAAACACATCAGATGTGATCAAATATTTTAAGATTAACTCCTCAGTATGTTACTGGTATCTAGAGCATTAGCACCACAATAATGAAAAATGATGTTAACTCTATGGAATTGGTTTAAATCTGTCTCTACCTCCTTTGCTACATTACTGTTGATTTTAATTCTTTGATTCCTTGGTTTGTGGTCATGCTGGAGCCCCGTCTACATGGGCTTTAGTTAATTATATTGACCCCTACTAGTATTTATTTCAATCTGGCATCATTTCTCAATTCACTAAGTTATTCTCTGATATAAAGGGACTCAATACTGTTTGTACTTGCAATCACACACACACACACACACACTGTCTGTCTGTCTGTCTCTCTCTCTCTCTACACACACACACACACACACAATAGATTTCCACACAGCTTCCATTTAAGAAATTTGATTCAAAATGCATTCTCAGCCTGAGACTACAGTAGAAAAAACTTGCTCAAGGTGTTGCACAGTGAGATTGAACCCAGAAACACCATATGATTGCAAAACTTCTTAACCATCTCTGTTATGGCTGCACTTAATGGGAAACATTTACACTTTATCACAGATTTTTAAGTAATATCCATTAACCAATCCTCTCTTACTAATCTACTTAATGGTACCTATTTACCCACTTTTTGCCTCTCCCTGATAAATCTTAATGATTAACCTACAGCAATCCCTCCATTATCATTGTTTGTATCCATTTTCTCCATAATAGCATGGGTTTGATAATTCTACATATATGAATTACTGCATGGTTTACAGAAGCAAAAACTATTCTATTATTAAGAAAGATTAGTTATATTTGATCAATATAAACCTCACACAAGTGACACACTAAAACTCTGAAATTGAGTAAGTACTCATCAATATCCAAACTTCATCTGTAATGTTGATTATCTGAAGATTACATAAATATATTTGAGCATTTTCAGTGCTGTAATACTGTGAAGGTGCATGGCTCAGTGGTTAGAGCATTGAGCTTACAATTCTAAAGGCACAGGACCTAACATTTGGTGTGAGGGGAGTAGTTGATTACATCGACCCCCAGTGTAATAGGTGGTAGTGTGTATCTATGTGCGAGGTAGAGCAGTTGGCTGAACTAACCAAATCATGCATGGCTGGATAACAGTTCTGCCAAAGGGAAATAGTGCTCCTACAGTATCAAAACCCCTCCAGGTCAAATTTAGGAGTCTCATATTTTGCTAACTGTAGTGGCCCTCATAGAATAAAAGTAAACCCTTAGCAAGACATTGGTCATCCTTTCATATATTCATACCCTTAATGCTGTTGAGAAAGGCATGAATGAGACTAATTCACAATCTTTCCTATAAATCTGAACTTTATTCTTATGTCAGCCAAATCTTCCCCATAGCACACCTCACCGAAAGAAAGGACACTTTGAGTAATGCTTTATTTCTTGCCTGGAAGAAAGAAGTTTACTCAATAAGGGCTAATCTACAGCTAAATTATGACAACAATAATAAAAAATTACATACCTGCCCTTCGAATTTGTTATTCACAGTTTAGAATCTCTCAGCAACCATGGGAGATAACCAGTGTTTTCCTACCATTTTCATCATGAGAGTTAATTTGGTGGGGAAAAACGTCTTTTCTTCTCATCAATTATCTTCAAACATCATAGTGTTGCCTGTTGGCTAAAATGTTCATTCTTTTGCAGTAGCTTTGATAGATTGCATCCAACAGAGAGAAATAGAGAGGGTTAGAAAGAGAAAGAGAGAGAGAGAGAGAGTGTGTGTGTGTGTGTGTGTGTGTGCACCTGCTTGCACACAAGTGTCTGTGCTTGTGTGTTTGCACATGTATGTGTGCGCATGTGTATGTGTGCACATACGTATATGTGTGTGTGCACACATGTATATATGAGCATGTGTGTGTTTATGTGTGTGTGTTTATGTGTGTGTGTGCAAGTGTATGTGTGCAAATATGCATGTGTGTGTGTGTGTGTGTGTGTGTGTGTGTGATTAAAATAAAAAGCTACAGTACATGTCACTGGAAAAATATTGTGAATTTCATTATGGAACTTATTTATATTAATATAAAAATATTCTTTCGTTCAGTTCAGTAATAGGAATTTTAATAAATCCATTTTTTTTTCTCCAGTTATAACTTACATATATAAATGTCAAGTAGAGCAATAGATTCTTTTTCATTTAATCTACTTCTGGTTCATCTTTGTTATATTTTAATTTATGGGAATAATATTTCAATTTTTCTCTTCAGTACATTTTTAATATACCTATTCGGCTATATTTCATGCACATCATTTAAAACTTTTTTAAAAGACATTTGCTGGCTGCATTTTTAGATTTTATAATACCCTAAGCTCTGGTTATGATCATCATCGTCATTGTCATCACCACCACCACCACCACCACCACCACCACCACCTCACTACCTTCGTAATCACAACAAAAGTTGCATTCTTAACAATATGTTTCTGACTGTAAATACACAAATAATAGTCCAAATTTTATGTATTTGAATGGTCAGGAATCAGACAGTGCATCGAGATCTCCCACTCTAGGATGCTTTCAGTCTTGTGTGAGTTCATTTGTTGATGTTTGTTGACTCAGTACTTCTCTCAATCAGCATCCTGACTATTGCCTACTTTTGATATGCACTCCTCATTCCTTTGCTTAATACCCAACAGATATGTATACGAGTCAAGTGTGGTTCTAGAAAACATGAATCAGTGGGGGCATGTTCGAGTTCAGTTGGAACAATGATTGGCAGATGCATTCACTTGTTCATTATCTATATCAACACACACACACATTAAATATATACAGATATATTATATGTACTAGCAGAAACACCATCCTCCAAGTAGTTTTCTGCTAGTATATATCTTTGTTTGTATAAAACTATTGCATAACTGCCTGTATGTGTATGTATATATATATATATATATATATATATATATCATCATCATCATCATCATCATCGTTTAACGTCCGCTTTCCATGCTAGCATGGGTTGGACGATTTGACTGAGGACTGGTGAAACCGGATGGCAACACCAGGCTCCAATCTAATTTGGCAGAGTTTCTACAGCTGGATGCCCTTCCTAACGCCAACCACTCAGAGAGTGTAGTGGGTGCTTTTACGTGTCACTCGCACGAAAACGGCCACGCTCGAAATGGTGTCTTTTATGTGCCACCCGCACAAGCCAGTCCAGGGGCACTGGCAACGATTTCGCTCGAAAATCCTACGGGAGCCAGTCAGGCGGTACTGGCAACGGCCACGCTCAAAATGGTGCATCTCATGTGCCACCCACACAAGAGCCAGTCCAGGGGCACTGGCAACGATCTTACTTGGCTTGCCGGGTCTTCTCACGCACAGCACATTTCCAAAGGTCTCGGTCAGTAGTCATCGCCTCGGTGAGGCCCAATGTACGAAGGTCTTGCCTCACCACCTCAGCCCAGGTCTTCCTGGGCCTACCTCTTCCACGGGTTCCCTCAACTGTTAGGGTGTGGCACTTTTTCACGCAGCTATCTTCATCCATTCTCACCACATGTCCATACCAGCGCAATCGTCTCTCTTGCACACCACAACTGATGCTTCTAATGTTCAGCTTTTCTCTCAAGATACTTACACTCTGACGGGTATTCACATTGACATTACACATCCAACGGAGAATACTGGCTTCATTCCATGCGAGCTTACGTATGTCCTCAGCAGTTACAGCTCATGTTTCACTGCCATGTAGCATGGCTGTTCGTACGCATGCGTCATACAGTCTGCCTTTTACTCTGAGTGAGAGTCCCTTTGTCGCCAGCAGGAGTAAGAGCTCTCTAAACTTTGCCCAGGCTATTCTTATTCTAGCAGCTACACTTTCAGCGCACCCACCCCCCACTACTAACTTGGTCGCCCAGATAGCGGAAGCTATCGACTACCTCTAGTTTTTCACCCTGGAATGAGATAGAAGTTGTTTCCTGTTTGTTTACAGTCTTTATTGCACCTGATATATAAATTTAGGTGTGTTTCAGTCAAACACTGACCCAGGTCATATCTAACTGAATAGCACCACCTGATAGAATGTGATGAGCCATTTCAAGTTAAGCTTTGTGGTAACATGCTCCATTCAAGAAGGGAGTTGTTGACTAAGATGTATCCAGGAACAGCTGACTTGTGTGGTATCACTTCATGAAATTCGAAGGTGGTGTATTTTCTTCTTTCATTTATTTTGGGGTAATATCAAATAGAGTAGGGCCTGTTTATGAAAAGTAATTCTGTGGCAGTGTATGTATGTGTTGTGAGCCTGAATTGTGTAGGGAGCATTTGACATGGGGTCCCAGCCTTTGAGGAATTCTGAATTTGTGCAAATGATGTCGTGCTCACAGCAACATTGGAAAGAATAAGTTTTAGTGTTTTAAGGTGGTCCCAATAACCAATATCACTCATGCCGTTTATTTGTCTAGTAATTGCTCTCTGGAGTGACTCAATTCTCATAATGTTTTGTTTGGTATGTGGAAACACAGGAGGCAGCTATATTCTAGGCATGGCTTTTTCATGTATTTACATGTTTGTTCACTTTTCTTTGCATTTGCCTAGTTTTGCATATCACTTGTTTCTTTGTAATCTTTCAGGACTTTATCTATCCATCTACATATTCTGTGTGGATGTTCTGCATATTATTTGTAAAATTGTCTCAACGTTCGTATACACATGCTTGCATGTCTTTACCCAATTACTGCTGGCTACAGAAGGATACACTTGGCAACTTCCACTCAGCGGTGAAACGTGCCAGTTTTGAAAGGCAAGAAGTCAGTTGCCAATAGAACGTTGAGATGTAAACATCAGTTGCTGTTGGACCGCCAAGATGAAAACACCTAGTTGCTGTTGGACCACCTAAACACCAACACCTTATTGCTGTTATTACATGCTGACAAGATGGAGTTGCTGATTTATTCGTGAGATTCTAACTCACCTTACATGCCACTCATTGGATTTGTTGTATATGCTTACAGCTTGAAATCTTCAGTTTCCAAACTTAACTAACTTGTATGCTATTGGAAATTAACTCATGTCTCACACAACACACTGTTTAACTTGAACACTGAATACCTCGTGATGTGTTTTTTCTACTACACCAAATGTGTGATTTGCCATCAACAAATAAATTATGTTTAATTAATGAAAAAATGTTGTCTTCTGATATTTCTTACATCCACATAAACACATATCCGGAACCTTCTTACATACACACCATCCTAACTAATGTGGGATCATCTTTCTATTTTGTGAAAGTGATAACTTAACTTTTCTGTTATTCTGACCTGACCCAAAATTATAAGTAACAAAGTGTGCACGGTTGGGAAAGATGAAAAGTATACAATGAAATAACCGAGAAGAGTGAAGTGTGTGAGAAAGAAGAAAGGGGATAAGACATTAAAAACCTGCTGACTGTCTTGCAATGGATTACAATTAGTTTCCTGACTGAAATCATGCAGATGAAATCTTTAATCATAAAAGAATCATACAAACCACATTTGACAAAACTATGTTAAAAGTGGAATTTTAATGATTTTTCTGGCAATGTAGACTTTAATAATTGCTTTCTTTTAGTAAAAGTTACATACTCATAACTAATTAATAAGCAGCTTTCTTTATTATAGTATATATATGTGTATATATACATATAGTGGAGGAGCAATGGCCCAGTGGTTAGGGCAGTGGACTTGGATTTCAAAGGGCCAACCTTGTCACACTTTGTGTCACACTGAATCTTCCTGAGAACTATGTTAAGAATACACGTGTCTGTGGAGTGCTCAGCCACTTGCCCGTTAATTTCACAAGCAGGCTGTTCTGTTGATCGGATCAACTGGAACCCTTGTAGATAAAACTTACTTGGAAGAGGATGCTTGGCATTCAATCATATAATAATATAAATTATATATATATATATATATATATATATATATATATATATATATGTTGTAATGCTGTTGGACGAAGTTGGTAAGTCTCAACATAGCTGCTGTGGTGTTGTCTGGCATTGTTGCTGGAACTGGCTGTGTCTTTGTGGTCAGTGGCTAGACCTTAAAAGATCTGGAACCAAAGATTTCCAAACAAGGAGAAGCTAGGTTTTTATAAGGAGCTGTAGGCTCAAACAGAGTAGCAAACAGGTTGTCCCACATGATCCTATTTAGAGCCTCCGACTGGTTATATGCAGCAAGTTGGCACAATCGAGTAAGAGACAAATTGTGCCAATACCAACCAACCAGAGTAGTGGACACAACATGATCCAAATAGTGGCCAAAGGTTAGCTGTTCCCTGCTACGTTTCAATGCACGTAATGCATATAATAAATAAGAGTGAGGAATTTCACCCGAGCCTATGCCACACATACATATATATGCATATATGTACATATATACCTACATACATTCATATACATACGTACATACATAGATATATACATACATGCATACATACATTGTCAATGTATCATATATCCCAAAAAGAAGCACACTCTAAAGCATAGAGCAGTAATGTATCTCTGCAATGTATTTATAATGTGTATATATATATATTAGAATAATAAAAATAATAAAAAGAAGGTATTTGGTATACTACTATATATATATATATATATATATATATATATATATATATGTCAGTAAATGATGGGGTTGTGTTAAGCGCACGTGGAGAAACAATAGGAAAATAAAAAATAAAAAATAATAATAATATTTATTATTATTATTATTTTTTATTTTCCTATATATATATGAACTTTAGGTTTACTTCTCATCACTGCTTAGTTTCTTAGAGCTCTGCTGCTGCTACTACTACTACTCTATAAATATATTATATATATATATATATATATATATATATATATATATATATATGGGGGAGAAAAATAGAGATTAACATATATAGTACAGAATGAGTGCTTTAATCCAATTTGTTGAGATTTAGCTTTCCAATCCTGTCTGGTTTAGTTGGCAAGGTGCTACTAAATCATTGTAAAAACATCATTCTCTATCAATGATTGATGTCTTAACTCTACAGCTTAATATTGTTTCAGATTCTTTTGTTTTGAAAATGCAATATGTGGCTAAAGTGGAGAACAAATCTATAATTATGATATGAATCTATAACTTGAAAATCTTATTTGCCTGCTACTTGGAGATTTTTTTTATTGTCACAAAAACAATATTTCTTAGTTTTAAAAAGAAATTATGTCTAAAATATGTTTCAAAATAATATTTTGAAATAAATATTTTGCTTTCCTTTCATTGCAGAAATGCTGGGTTAATTTCATGGCTATCTTTTACCTTTCACAATGGCAAGCAAAAATATGATGTTGATTGTAATATTTCTGCTCTCAGTTCAGGAGTGTATATCAATTGACCTTACTTACACTGTCAGAGAAGAAGAAAGTCCTGGCACTTATATTGGAGACATTGCTGCTGATTCCCATTTCTTTGATACTGTCCCATCTAAGGATTCACATTTGATAACATTCAGTGAGGTACAACGGAGAAAGACGCAGTTGTTTAATGTGAGTGAAAATGGAGGATTATATACAGCACACAAGTTGGATGCTGAATCTCTCTGTACTTTTAATAAAGAATGTAGTAGAGTTTCTAAAGTTGCTATTCGGAAGGGGAAATCTTTTTTGAAGATCCTTAAAGTGAAAATAATTATTGAAGACATTAACGACCATCAGCCAAACTTCCCTAACTCTCATGTTAGTATCCAGTTTTCAGAACGAGATAGCAAAGGATCACAGCTAACTATCCCCAATGCTATTGATAAAGACATATTCTCCCAAAATCACATGATCAATTATCATTTTAAAAAAATTGATGGTGAACCATTTTCATTGTCTGTTACTAAAAGAGTTGATGGCATATCCTCCTTAAAGATTATTTTAGAAACAAAATTAGATCGAGAAGTAAAAGATACATATAATATTGAAGTTGTAGCAAAAGATGGTGGTTCCCCACCAAAGCAGAGTAGCTTAAATGTAGAAATTACAGTTAAAGATGAAAATGATAATCAGCCAGTCTTCTCACAGAATGTTTATAATATATCTATAGAAAGTACACATGAATTAGACAGACCAGTGTTGAAGTTATCTGCTAATGATCTAGATATTGGCAATAATGGTATTGTTTCTTATGATTTTAGTCCTATGAACTCAAATAATATGAAAACTAAATTTCGTTTGAATCAACGGACTGGGGAAATTTTTTTAACCAAACAGACTCATGTTGAGGAAAAGAATAATTTTGAGTTGTACATCGAAGCCAGAGATGGAGGCAGCCCTCCTCTCAGTTCCATAGCCACCATTCAGATAAAAGTTATCAATCATCACAATAATCCTCCAAATATTGATATAGACTTTGTCTCAGCTATCAACGACAACACAGCAACCATTTTCGAAGATATCAAAGTTGGTAGTTTCATTGCTTATGTGATGGTCACTGACAATGATGTTGGACACAATGGAGAGGTGAACTGTCATATCAAAGACGACACATTCAAACTACAGTCAATGGGATCAAAGGAATATAAAATAGTTCTAAAGAAAGCAGTAGACAGAGAGACAGAGGAACATTATCACTTTACTGTGTCGTGTGAAGATAAAGGATTACCTGCTCTGAAAACTGATAAAGATCTGTCAATCCAAGTGTTAGATGTGAATGATGTAGAACCACACTTTACGAAAGACACATTCAAGTTCCTTACCTACGAGAATGACAAAGCTAATTTCCCTATTGGCTTTATCAATGCTACAGACCCAGATATTGGTAAGGGAGGTGAATTGTCTTATTCTCTGAGAAATAAACAGCAATATCGTCTGCCATTCCAGATTATCAACTCTGGCTTTATTTCAACAAACCAGTCTTTAGACAGAGAACACAGAGATTTCTATGAGTTTGAGGTTTTTGTGAAAGACAATGGAACACCATCTCTGAACAACACAGTGAATGTTGAAGTGGAAGTATTGGATAGAAATGATAATGCTCCATATTTTACATTTCCTAGTGTTGATCCTTTCACTCTTGATGTCCACTATCATCCGCAAAGTAAGAACGACATCACAGTTCTGAAAGCGTCTGATATAGACAGTCACATGAATGCTTTTCTCAAGTATGAAATCGTTTCAGGTAACGAGAGACAGTTATTTAAGCTGGATTCATTCACTGGTGTGTTATCTTACTCTCGCACAGTTTACCAAAATGATGCCGGATCATATGAGCTTGAGTTTGTTGTGAAAGACAGTGGTACTCCAGTTCTGTCAGCAACAACTAGCATCTCTTTGACACTGACTGTTAGTAATAAGACATCACCAATGTTTACAGCTGTCCACCTACCAAGTGATAACACCATAGATGCCACATTGTTGATTATCATTGTAGTAGCAGCTGTGATAGTATCTATAGCTATTGTGGTTTCTATAACACTGTGTATTATTCGAGGTAATGTGAGACATGGCTCATCTAGAACAGAAAATAAACAGGCATATCAATGTCAGAATGAGATGAGACAGTTGATCTATCAAGGTAACAACAGTGTATCTGTGATGTCAGGTAATCGAGGAGAGACGTCAGACAGATATGGTCATTCGAGGAGCCAATATTATCCTGAAGACTGGAATACTCCAACTGTTCCAAGACTGCCAAAGTCATTAAAGGTAAGTTTCCTTTGTTCCAAGTATTTTAATTCATAATAGGGTTTGGGGGATTTTAACAATAGTGTCAATTCAATTTTACCTGTCACAATTATTCAAAACAAATGATGCAAAAAATAAGAGGCCCTAAACTTACACAAGAACAATACGAAATGCTAGAAAAAATATTCGAATTTTTGCTGGCTATGTCTGTATATAAAGTAAAGAATATGACCCCAAGATGAAAATTACTTTTTGGTTAAAAACTTTGTAGGTTATGCTTCTCATGGAGTCACCCTATTTTCCTCTAATGAATTTGTAGTGTATTCCTTTAAGTCATGTACTAATCTTTTATCATGACTCTAGCTTACGCCCCTAATTATATTTCTCTAATAGTCTTAACCAACTTTTATGAATTTATTACAAATACATGTTTTCTGTACTGTATCAGTTATTATTACGACTCACATTCCACACTCCAGCCTATTCTGTGGTTTGATGTCATGATGACTGGCCAGAGACAGACAGTGGTGGAAGAGGTCCAGGGAGGGGTTCCTCCTTCAGGAGTGATGATACCCTGGAAGTGTAAGTGAAAGTTGTACTGCAGTGGATATAGGAGTGGGGGTGGATGTGCTACTGAACCTTAACTTTGCTTACATGTCATACTTTACATATGTATTCACATATATGTATGTACACACACACACACACACACACACACACACACACACACACACACACACACACACATTATAATACCTTCAAATCCCTTCCATAAGCACTGCTCCCCTTAGTGTTGATTCTCTGTAATGTTTTGACTTTTTGGAGACAATATTCTCAGTGGGATAAGAATACATAAAAATAAAGAAAGAATTTACAAAAAAAAAAAAAACAGGTAGTTTCCATAGGTCCAACTAGGGACCCATAGAATTCTTTTTTTTGATTTTGACGCTTAAATTTTGTATTTCTTAATGTTGTTTGTATTTTAAAGATTTTTATGATAATGAGTTACATTGAGATTATCAAGAAAAAAAGATATTGATCATAGAAGCCTCAAACTGTCCCTGATTATTGTCTTCTTCTTTGAGCCTTTCTCAAATTAAACAGTTGTTCTCCATTCTTTCTTTCTCAAAGTTCTTACTGATGTTCTTTCAGTTGGTTTTTGCTCAGCTTATTCAGTTGCACTTTTCTCCTTCATTATGTTGGATATAATCAACACATTGTTCACTCTTTGTGTTCTCTCTTCTCAAATCTGTTGACTTTTAACTTTGATACTATAGCTATCCTGTACATTTGTGATCAGTGATGTTAGCTCAACTTATCTTTTGGCTTTATCTTAAGCTTACTCTTTTTTCTTGCTTTTGTTCTTCTCTCATCCTTTGCCTGTGTCTCATGCAAAAAAGCTCAACCATTTCCACATGTATTGCCTAAGGAAGATTCTAGGCATAAAAATACCAGCATAGGATTCCTGATACAAAGATTTTCAGAGATGCAAAACCAGGGGCCCTAAGGCATTTGAATCATCAGGGATATCTGCATAGCAACTGCTAAAAGAAAAGCTTGTGAATCCTATCTTAGCAATCCTATGTGTGCTGTCTGTGGCAACTACTTCCTTGCCAGAACAGACATTTTTGTCCACAGCAAGACACATAAACAAGCAATCTTCTTCTGTATTTCTTTGTTTCTTTCCCTCAGGGTCAGTGTTGGGAGGCAGTTGCTATGTCATCATGACTGTGATTTTGACAAACAAGCTATCATTACCATCATGTGCACGTATGTGTGTGTGCATGCGTCTGTGTGTGTGTGTATGGGTGTATGTATATGTTTGTTAGTGTGCTTTTTACCCCCACTCTCCACCCAGGACCTTTTAAGATTTAAAGAGAAAATCTGTTTTCTTTATCATCATCATCATCATCAGTACCATCGTCATATTTACCACATTCAATCATAACCATACCATTCTACACCATCCTCATCACCACCATCATTTCAACCACCACCATTATCACAGTTGGGTGATTTGAGGAAGATTCTACTGCTGTTTCTAACAGGCCAAACTACTACATAGAGGCTCCCTGTAAATCAGAATACGTGATCTGATCAATAAGTATCTGTTGCCATAGTGATGAAGCTAAAGCACGCAGAGTGAAGCTGCTTGGCACAGATTGAGCTTGAACTTTACTGTGCATATGCACTAAGTTTTAACACTCTAGCTCACTTCCACTGTTTACAGCAGTGCTTGGAAGGAAGGTGTGTAGCGTGTGATCATCACATTGACCATGACAGAAAAAGTTGAGCAGAGAATCTACATCAAATTTTGCCAAAAGCTTGGCAATACCTGTTCAGAGGCCTATACAAAGTTTTCAAAAAGTTTTCATTGTTCTCGACACAAGGAGATCTTGTGCAACTGAAACGTGAGTGTATTTTTGGTCAGCTGAAAGCAGTTTTGGCACAAAGTTGGCAGACACGCATCTCATACCCAAATCTTCAGTGATAATGAACTGAACTGAACTGTTGCTGCAGTTTCAGCTGGTTAATCTCAAGACTGCTCTAATCTGGCCAACCCCAAGGAAATCTAAGTTAAGAGCACTAGATTCTTTGGAAGAAAGCAAGCGAATGTATAGAAAACAAAGACGAAAAGAAAAAAAAAAACAGAGAAATGTTATACAATTACAAATTGCAAACAGGACATTAACAACAAGTGTCTTTCGACTAAGAACGAACTAAATTAAGCTGACTTGAGGTTACTTGATCAGCTATAAATTGCCGATTTCACATCTTGCTGTCTTAATAAGAGGCAATACATACATGCTGAATAATGTAGTCTTAGATACACTATTCCTGAAAATAAAATGTGAACGTCATGGCTGGAATGTGTTTGATGATTTGTTTACTCAAATCAGGATTGACCTAAGTTGAACAACAACAGCTGTTGGTTAGTAACACTCCCATGAGACGATAAGGGGGGATGGGGCAGCAATCAGAGAATTAGAACCAATTAAATACTGGTCTACTTAAGATTGTAATTCAGGATTATACAAATTAAATTAGATAATAAATGTGTTTCAATCTACTATGTATTAATAATCAAATTAGAAATAAGGTGAATTGCTAGTGTTGTTAGGATAAAATATATAATGTAAGATTTAAAATGGTGTAAGCAGAAAAACCGAACACTGAACTATATAGAAAATAGTGAAGCTAAACTAGAAAGATTACACTATGATGGAATTATACTGGGAATTGAGCTAATATTTGACTCTGATTTTCACACAACATTCTTTGCTAGTTTAATCACTCAGTGGCTAGTGCAGAATAATCAATAATTCAGTGTTTTTAAACTTAAAACTAAGCATTTTCTTGATAGTCTAGAGAAAGCTGATAAGTCTGCAGAGGATAAAACAACATAACATTCAATAGAGTCAATCTATGTATGGGAAGATTGTATGATAACTGTAACAGTTTTCACAAAAGATCAGGTTTGTATAAAAAGTGAAAGACTACAAAATAGTGTTTGTAATGTGTTTTGACCTCTGTAAAATAACAGTTTGTTGAGGCTTTAATCTTTTGTATAAAGAAAATTGAAGCCATTCAAATTAGTTTAAAAAGATGTTTTTTGTATTTTTAGAATATTAAGGTGTATGTTGTTATGTTGCAGACAACTGTCTCAGTCAGATTTTATTTCCTCATCTGCCTTGACAGTAACACAATGGTCATTTCTAGTCTAGGCTAAATTCCAGACAGCCAGTGTTCTCAAATATCAGGTCATTAAGAATGAAATGTCCAATTTTCTTGTGCACCAAGTTTGACAGTCGTTAACTCTAATGTTTTATCCTAACAATTCTTTGTTTTACAACATTGAAGAGTTACATCATCACTTTTCGAAATGCAATTCATGGTGGATAGATAAAAAAAAATCATGTTGTTTATGGATATGAGTTCCGTTTTGGAACCAATGAATCCCAGACAGCTCAAAACATCAATGGGGTGTTTGGTGAAGATGTGGTGAATGAGCACACTACAGTGTTTGAGAAGTTCCTGTCTGGTGGCTTTATCTTGAAAATCAGCCCTGTGGTAGACCTGAGACCAAGGTGGATAATGATGTGCTGGAAACTGTAGTGGAAGCAGATGCATCTCAAACAACACGTGACTTGGCAGCAAAGTTTGATGTTTTGATTCCAACTGTATTGGACCATTTGAAACAAACTGACAAGGTAAAGAAGCTGGACAAGTGGGTACCACATGAACTGAATGAGCATCAAATGACACGTCATCTTGAAACTTGCTGTTCTCAATAAAAAGTCTTGCATTATATATAATTGTATATATTTTTTGTCATTACACCTTCAATATGGTCTTAAGGAATGAATGGAAGAAAAAAGTGCTAAAGTAGCTTGAAGAAGCCATCTGTGTGTTACAAGGGAAATTGGACATGTACGATAATTTATATGTTCAAAATATATCCCGGTGGATAATGATAGATAATATGTTTCTGGAATTTTGATTATTTGTAAGATATGAAAAATACATGAAAGTAAACAAAACTAAATAGGCAGTTCTTGAATCTAGGACATTATTTTCACTTTTGTCATTGTACATTATCTTTTCTGGGAGTCATATCTGTGCCCAACGTGTTCATCATAAGCTTGAAATATTTAGATATTTCAATCCTGTCATAACCAATAGAACACAAAATGTATCAGACGCAACCAAAAACTCAAACTAATATAAGAAAAATAGCCAACTCAAAAACCTTTCTATCCATAACGCACCGCAAGCAAGTAAACCCAAGAATGAGCTATTTACAACCACTCCACGAAATACAAGAGATGACAATGACCAAAGTGATGACCCCTCTTTTAAGACAGGGAGTGTACATCAGTGATACACTATTCTGCCCTGGAAAAATAATTAAATTAATCTTTTTCTTTAATTATATCAGAGAGAGAGAGAGAGAGAGAGAGAAAGAGAGAGAGAGAGAAAGAGAGAGAGCGTAGAACACTAAGCTAACTGGAAAATGGTTTGCAGATTTTCAGTGCAACAAGGATATTGTTTCACATAGAAAACACTGAAACCTAAGGAAGCTATTGTGATAGACAGAGAATTACTGGGGACTCAACATGTCCAGAAATATTACTGACTTTCTGGTGACAGATTAAAAACTGTAATTTAGGAATTACATAACAATGCCGATGAGAAATGAGAAACTATTTCATTTTGCTCTTGAAGCAAGAAATAACCTTTTATATTGCAACTCACTGGCAATTAGTATATGACAACACACTTCAACTAATAACTGTATATGCAATTAATAATGTGTACACCTATATGTTTTATTATTAATTTTATCCCTGCACCTGAAGAAGCCATAGTATCTCAAGAATGTGTTAGCTGCCAACAACTAGCTAGCGATATTGACTCAATGAAATATTTTCCTAATGCTTCCACATCACTAATTTACATCAAGCTGAGGAATATCAGTAAGTTCTCTAGCAAAACTGGGAGGAAATCCCACAGCTAAACTATGTATGCCAATCTTAAGTCAGAGATCTAAGTATTGAATTATTGACATGAAAGCTTGGTCGGCTTCCTCAGCCCACTTCAATGTCATTTGACACATCGTAGAGCACAGAATTTACTATTTACTTGAAGTTGCTTTCATTTCAAATCTAATGTTCCACTGACATCTCAACATATCTCTGGGATGGTAAATACTCCTTTCACTGTCACCCCTCTCCTCCACCTACAAAACAGTACTTACTTTTTTTCTGTTTTTCTTTCTTCCTCCCACCTCTCCCTGTTACTCTTCCTTTCTTTATCTACCCCTCTCTCTAACTGTCTTTTTGCCTTTCTTCACCTCACCCCCACTACTCTCAGACTCTTTTCCTTTCTCTCTACAATTGGTTTATGAAACAACTGTCTTCTCTTGTAATGCAGAAAATTCAATATTTTCAATTATTGGAAAGAAAATATAAACATTTTAAATAGCTGTAAACTTCCTGACAACAATAGACTGAAGGAAACTACAGATTTACTTAACATTTTTATTCTCTTCCAACTGCAGTAAATTAAAGATTATTTCATAAACAATAGCAGACTCTGAATCATATATTAACAATTTCTAAAGTTTTCTACCCTGGAAACCATTTTACTGCTTTCTTTGTGTGTGTGTGTGTGTGTGTGTGTGTGTGTGTGTGTGTGTGTGTGAGAATCTCTCTCTCTCTGTCTCTCTCAATCTCTGTGCTGACATACATACACTCACTGGTTGTTATAGAGGTGCTAGTTCTCACTCAGTTACTGTCTCAATAATCTATACGAGACAATTTACTGCATCAGAGGAATACTCAGTCTTTTTATTCTTATAATGTTTATTCTCTGTTAATCTCTCTTATAACTGTTGTCTGCTTACTTGTCACACTAGTCTTACCAACTTTTTCTGATCAAGACTTCCTTCTTGGTGCTTTTAGACTCTACCATTAACAATAACCTTTACAAGTCCAATTTACTAATTAAGAGGAGAATTTAAAGAGGAGTGTTAAGTAAACAGTTTGGAAGGTGTTAAAGGTAATATGTCAATAAATCAACACATCACTGGTAAAAGTATGTTTCTTTATGACTATTTCACCTGCAAGAAATAACAGCTAAATCTCTTCTACTGAGTTTGAAAAGGATACCTTAGATAATATAGTGACAGACACCACCTTTGACCAAAAAGAAATGCCATGGCTGGAATGCCGTTGATCATAGTTCTGCTTGATAAGAAATTGACCTGAGGCTAAGCAACAATAAGAACAACCACTTCATTTCGGGGTCAGGTGCATTTTCCTTGATCTCAGCTGACTTTCACAGGTCTCAAACATAACTTGCTGATTTCATATTAATTCTGCATTGATAAGCATGGTTTATGTCTGCTGAAGTTCCTAAAGATACCCAAACAGTGAATTCCATAAATCATTTGATAATAAACAAGAAGTGCTATCTGAAATTATTTGCTTTCATTGGATTGTCTTATTTTGATTTCAGTTTTAAACACTAATCCTATGAACACCTCTCAAACCTTTAGATTGTTATATAACCTACTAGAAATAGCAGTCATATCTTCGAATTACTCTCTATATCCCTTTAAAATTGGATACATGCCAGTACCATCTGACTGGCCCTCATGCTGGTGGCACATAAAAAGCACCCACTAGACTCTCAGAGTGGTTGGCGTTAGGAACAACATCTAGCTGTAGAAACTTTGCCAGATCTGATTGGAGCCTGGTGTAGCCTTCTGGCTTGCCAGTCCTTAGTCAAACCATCCAACCCATGCCAGCATGGAAAGCGGACATTAAACAACAATGATGATGAGGATGATGACATGATAAGGTAGACATGGACTCTGTGTCTGAAAAAAAAAAATGAGATGGTCTCGGCTTTGATCATAGGACTGCTCAATCAAGCCTTACCTTGGGTTAAACAACAACTGCAACCCATTCAAATCAAGCTATACAACATTCAACCCCATAAAATAACTTTTCTTGGTTATGATGATTTTTTACTAAATACATTTCTTATGGCTGTTTATGTAAGAAATATGGCATTTGTGATTTCACACTTTTAGAATTAAAGATCTCCTCATGCCTGTCCATTACTTGAACTCTAGTGCTGCTAGACTAGTTATTTCAATAAAATTTTAATGAGCTATTAATTCTAATTTTATTTAATCCAGTATTCATGTCTTTTGGGTTACCAAATAATTGAGGTTGTGTTGTAGTTTTTGTTTAACAACTGTCTCACAACCAGATGTTGTTGTTACTTCCATTGTTATGAAACTCCTTTTGGGTAATCTTCTTACTCCTTATGACATCTTACTTTTTCGTCATTAACATCCATGCCAGCAGAGATTTTTTCCCAATAATATCTTGATTTCTTGACATATTGTCTTTAACAACCCCCACCCTGTTCACCTCTTTCATCAGATTACTTTTCCTTTTTAAATTAATAATTCTAACATCTAACTTTTCTCTTGACTTTTAGATAAAACTTTCATTCATTGATAGTCTTCCAAACCTTTCAAGTTTCCGTTTTAATAAACCAAATATATTGATTTGTTGTACAGGCCTAAAACAACACATTTTATAGGAGGCTTTTGTTGATTAAACTAAACCCCAATACTTCCCTGGTATTTTATTTTATCAAACCTGGAAAGATAAAAGGCAAAGTTGACCTCAGTAGGATTTGAACTCAGAAAACAGAGGGTTACAACTAATTAACAGAAAGCATATGGCCTTGCAGTTTAATGATTTCTACCAGTTAGTAAAGTCTAATAACAATGTTGTCAGTATTTGAAGAATAATTTTGTGATGGTTTATAAAATATCAGCTAAAATAAAATTTCGAAAATTCAAAATTCTAAATGTGGAAAGAAAAAGAAAAATCATCTGAAAATTAGTATAAAATCATTTATTAAACTCAAAACCTAGAAACATTATATACAGAGCATCAGTATTAAACAATGGCTCTAAATGACTTGGTTATGAAATCAGTTGTGTATTAAGTATTCATTTTTTTCCTGCAAAATAAGATTAAATATGCAAAATGGATTGAATCTTTTAACATTATTCTCTGCAAAACATTCTATCTTTGATTAATTATACTGTCTTTGTAGTAGTCCTAATATATCTTGATATTATTTAGTATTCAACATGGCTTGCTATTATTTAACATTCTTGATTGGTCAAAGAATTTTGTTTTCAGTATCATTATCATCATAAAAAAGAGTGGAGAAGAATCTCATTTCCATATATGGAGTCTGTTTGTTTTTCTTAAGAAACACTATTAGATCGTTAATGGCTTTCATGCAATGGCAGACAGGATCAAAGACAGTTTCTTTTCAACTACAATAGGCTGTGATCACCTGCAGAGAATAAAGTATACACCTGATGTATAACTAAAATTAGAAGTCAGTGTGATTTTACTCTTGTCATAAGGTAGATAGATGCTTATCAAATCACTCGGTTTGTTCTAGCTATGCCATGACACCTAACTATTAACATTCTGACAATAATGTTTTCTATGGTTTGCTTCTTGTAATCATTGTTTGGATACATACAGAGATGCAGTTCTTATATTGAAAAGCAATGCTGCATAAATCACTGAGAATTTTGCTCAGATGAATCTAAAATTGTATTCACACTTACCCTCATTCTTTCTTTTTTTTCTTCAGACATTCACTACTAACTTTAAATACATTTCTAGATACACCAGAGAGGGATAACACTATAAACCAATTATGTGTAAATACATATAGCTGAACAGTTTACACATACATACTGTATGTATGTGTTTATATGTGTGTGTGTGTGTGTGTGTGTGTGTGTGTGTGTGTGTGTGTGTGCGTGTGTGTGTGTGTGTGTGTGTGTGTAGGTATTCTGTGTGTTAAAATAGGTATGATTTCTACTTTGTTTTCTTAAATTGGCTAATATTATCTCTCTCCCCAGCAGTGCTCCACCAGCTTAACCATTTGCTCCTCTAGTAAGAGTCTACCACCATAACATCTCCTTGCCATTAGTACTCCACTGTATTAAGCTCTTTCCTCCAGCATGAGTCCACCATCTTAAACTCTACCTTCCAACAATAGTTCACTATGTTACCCTCT
This sequence comes from Octopus bimaculoides, assembly GCF_046866305.1. Taxonomy (NCBI): domain Eukaryota; kingdom Metazoa; phylum Mollusca; class Cephalopoda; order Octopoda; family Octopodidae; genus Octopus; species Octopus bimaculoides. Next base: position 2,886,603 of record NC_142941.1, read on the forward strand.
CTTTCAGTAAGGGTCCACAACCTTATTTTCTATCCGAAAACATTTGGCCATCCCTTTAATTTCCCTCCCCAATAGAAGTCCAACATTGATGTCTTCCTCCTCACAGTAGTGATCCACCAACTTCTCTCTGCCCAGTATTTATCTATCACATTAAACACTCTCCTTCAGTAATGGTCCATTATCATAACCTTTCTCCTTTAGTTGTAATCCATCACATTCATTTATTCCCAGAACCAGTCCACTACCTTAATCTCTCTCTCTCTCTCTCTCCCTCTCTCTTGCTCATTCTTTCAATAGTCCTCTACTTGTTCCCTTAGCAAAATCCATCACCTTAACATCTCTCCCCTACCAGTGCTCCACCAGTGATAGTCTACCTTTATTTCTCTCTTTCAGCATTAGTCCATCACTTTACTCCCTCTCCTCCAGCAGCCCACCACTTTAACCTTTCTCCCTCTCAAGAATGATCCGGCCCATATTTCTTCACCACTTTAACTTCTCTCTCTGCCAAAGGTGGTCCACTTTGTCTCTCCTCCAGCAGTAGTCCACCATTTTGGTCTCTATCCTACAATAATGGCCCATGTCTTTAATAACTCTTTCTTAGTAGTGGTTCAGTACAAATTCTCAGCCATGATGAAAGCTATCTGAATGAAACACAAGCCAGATTGCATTTTCAGTCAGCAATATTTACATAATCTCTGCACAAAATTACTTTCAAGTTTTCTAAAGATTGTTGTGTTTAACCACAGAAGTACAGTGAACCGGTTGAAGTAACATCTTATGGTGAACTCCGGGAACTAGAAAATTACAAGAGCGACACTCTAGTAACCTACAAGGACACTGGCCGAAGTTGGATAGATAGAGATATTGGATATTATGAAGAAATACCAGCAATGTCAGGTAGTGTAATTCTACTTGTCTCTGTTCCTGTTGTTGTAGTTGATATTCTTACCTTGCATTGCCTGTATTTTGTATAGAAAGAAAACTGGGTTTTAATTTTGGTTTTTTTCTCCTCTTGTTTCTATTTACCATCTACAGCATCTTGAATCATCTTACTTGTATATTTTCCAGATCTCTATAGTGCCTGTCCTGCTATATCAACCAGCTACGAGAGACAACATTACCAAGATAGATTTCTTAAACCCCTAGAAAGACAGCTGTCCCTGACACCTGAAGATATCATTAACTGACCCAAGGCAATTTCTATCATATCTTACAATCTCAATCATCAAAGTTATTTAGAAATAGAATATACTCTGTATACCTTAAGAGGAAAGAAAAAGAGACCAGATTTTTCATTACTTAAAGTTTCATTAAAAATGTTTTCATTCATGTAGTATTATTTTTTTTAAATGCATAGTTCTTACACATTTGAAAAGTATAAATTAAATATATGCATATAGAACCAAAAGTGTGATATTTCTGATAATACTAATTTTCCCTATTAAACTGCTGCTGCTATATTACAAATGATTACAATACAAAATAAAACTTATAAATGCTTTTTATTTGGATACCTAGTCATATTATTAATCATAAAGTTTAAACAGTCTTTATTTTCTCCTCATTCATGTTTGTCTATTCACTCTAAACTTACCAACTGGTTATTTTTTTTCAGTCAAGGTTTGATATTTGATATTTTGTTTCCCTCAAAGATATAGAAATGCAAACATTATCACTAAATTATTATTTTTAAAAACACTGCTCTTTGGTCCTTTAAATATATTAGAATTTGTTTTTATAAAACTGCAATTGAAAATAAAATCATGTATAAAATAACATTATACATAGTTAAGGGAGATGATAGTTTATTGTAAATGTTGAGTAAATAAAAAAAATTCATTTGCTATTTATGTGACGATTTCAATTACTCAATAAAATTGGTCATGTGATCAACTATCATGTAGAAAAAGTTTAATTTTGTATATAAAACAAAAGAAAAAGAAAAATAGAAATAAATCTAGAGAACAATAGATATTTCTACTTTAGTTTGTTGTTTTTGTATTTTTAGACATGTTGGTATTGGATAAATTTCTTATGGCTAACTGTTAGTGGAACTGATAATTCTGTGTTCTCTCTCACTCTTACTCTCTCACTCATTCTCTCTCACTCATTCTCTCTTTCTCTCTCTTTCTGTGAGGGGAACATATCAACTAGTTTATCAGATGCTGGTTTAAGCATCACCCATCTCTATCACCACACACTCACTAAACATTTCACAGAGAACACAGAGAGGAACTGCTGGCTTATACTGACTTACTCACCACATCAATCTATCAACATGAAGCCATTGTCACACCATAGCAGCAGTGACACAGACAACCATTAACAAACAGAACATTGGGACCAAGTCACAGTTTATACAACAAAGGATTTTATGCTGTAAAAGTAAGTATATCTTTACTTTATTGTTTTCATTTACTTTATTGGATAAATATATTTAAATTGTATCAAAACAAAACAAAACAAAACAAATTTAAATACTTTTTTTCTTTAAAATATCACCAAATAGCAAAATAAATAGTTATTTATTTACCTGTTTATTTCAAGAGATGAAAACTAAATTCTCTCTAACTACCTATTTTTATTTATTTTTTAAAATATATTTTAAGCTGTGTATTTTAGCCTTATATACAATTCATAATATAAATAAGGAGAGAAATATCTTGACTGTATAAGATGTTTGTTGTTGTTGTTGTTTTGTTTTGTTTTTCTTCAATTTCTTGCTTGGAAGGTTTATTGATCAGCTGTAATGTCTCCTTCTAATGCTTAGCCTCAAGCCTTATACAAGTGAGAAACTACACAAAACTGTTTCTCATAGTAGTTGATGATCACAACTCTGCTGGAGGTTGAACAGCCATTAGAACCACATCAATTCTTAGAGGAAATATCTTTCATCAAAATATTCCCAGGAGAAAATTTCTTCATATACTAAATAAACATTTTGAAGACATGAAGATGTTATCCTAAAACGGCAGCATATTGACAACAAAATATAATCAATATATTGTTGAAATATATGACACTGTTTTTTCATTCTTTACTGCTATAGATATAACACTTTTTGAAATTTTCTTTTCATTTTAAATATAATACACTTCTAGACCACACATTTCAAAGTAAATCAATGCTAATATATTCCAGCACTTGTGTTTGCATTTTATTTTACTAGTTATCAAATACAACTTATGTAATGTTTTTATATTTATCAACTGCAAATCACAAATGTATTTGGAAAGTGAAAATCAAAATGAATTTTCTAAAACTAGTTTGTTGAAAAGATATCAGTAAATGAAAGAGTTATCGCTAACAACCAATTGATCTATTACTTACAAATTAACAATATAGTCTAATTAAAGAAGTTGTTATTGGGTATTGAAAGTTTGAGAGCTGCATGCTAAGTAGTTTCATCATTTGGATCACTTTTCATAATGAGAATGTTTTACTTTTTTTTGTTAAAATGCAACTGGAGTAAGTTGATATCTCACTATTTCACAAAGTTATTTAAATTCAAGAGTTATAAAACTATACAGTTTAGTCATTATTTAGATATAATAAGCTATTTTAAGTGGCAATTTTAATTGTGTTTGCTTGAAATGAAGTATTTTGATTGGCTGTGCCAATATCTTGCTGAGTTTTACTTTGTAATATTGAGGTTATTTGCTGACCTAAGATGACTTAAAGAATTGTTTATGTAGTGAAATAGTTGCAAATGACTTTTTGGTTAACAGTCTCTTTCTCCAGATTATACCATTTATAGTGGTAAATATGAGAATCTATTTAAGTTAGTGTTAAGGAGAATGTACATAGCAGATAATAAGCAAAAACTAGGAAGTGGATGAAGTAGGGGTTCTAAAGCTCTTTAACTCTAATACCACAGTAAAAGTTGAGCTAAGCTCACAGTTATTGATTTGAAAGCCTGGCAAGCTCCTTATATTGCCTCATCTTGTTGTTTATAGCAATGATGATGATGATGATGATGTTTTTATGTAATTCCCATGGTGCAACGTGATATTATCAGTAGAGTTAGTGATATATCAGACCAACAAGTAGCAATTTAATACCTGTAACTTCATGCTGAGAAGACATGCATAGATTTATACAGAACTCTTCTCCTCTCTCTTTTTAGATATTGCAATTGTGCTGTAATTTACATATCAGTGAAATAAGTGAGATATCAGATATATTCTATGGGATGTTACTATTCCTTATACAGTATGATTTTTATTGTGAGATGTGAGAAATATTTCATAGCTGGACTTGTCACATTTTATTTGTTAGTCTTAATTCTATTCTATAATTCTATGAGTAGATATAATCTCAGGAGTGAAGAGCATCAAGTTAATGGTCAGTTTTGTGTCCAATCATTGTATTATCCTCTGTCCACTGTGAAGCCAGGTCATCACCACCAATAAAATCCAAACTTTACAAAATGGTGAAGTGCCAAACTTGTTGCAAAGTAATGAATCTTTCCAAATTACAGTCATAATTATCATTTCCATTGGCAATATATTTTATAGTTTGTAAATGCTTCCTCGTCACCGATGGCCTTTTTGAAGGATACTTTTTACTTCCAGTTTACATGCATTAAATAGATGAAGTATAACTGTTCCCTAGATAAGACATTATTTTGTCACTGGTAACATTCCGGGAAGCTTTGTTAACTTTTAGTAACACCAAGAATGATTGTGTGGTTAAGAAGTTTACCTGGCAACCATGTAGCTTAAGGTTTGGTTCTACTATTTGGACCTTGGACAAATGTTGTTTTTTACATTAACCTCAGGTTGATCAATGCCTGGTCAATAAAATTAGTATATGAAACTGTGTGGAGATCCATTGCATGTATGTGTGTGTGAGTATGTTTGTACATGTGTCTGCATGCATTTGTCTGCACAAATGCATGAATACATACATGTAATGCATGTGGAGTATGACTAAATGATTAAGGAATTCACTTTGTAACCATGGGATCCTTGGTTCAATCCTACTGTGTGACATCTTGGGCAAGTGCCATTTTCTATAGCTTCAAATTGTAATGGAAGTGGTGGGTAGAGAGAGAAAGTGTGTAGAAGCTCCTTTGATGGCTTTGTAGCTGTAAATGAAAAATTTCAATTTTGTCACACACATTGTGTTATGCTGATTCTGCCTGAGAATTACATTAACGGTACATGTGTCTGATTTGTGAAATGCTCCACCAGTTAGACATTAATTCAATGAGCTACTGATGCAATGGATTAAACATTTGAATCTTCATCACTGAAACTAATAGAAAACCATCCATGCATGTAAGTATGTATGCAGTGTGTATGAATGTATGTATTCAGGTAGGTATGCATGCATATATATATATATATATATATATATATATATATATATATATATATATATAGATGAAGGATGAAATATCTATGGAAAATCAAATGGCCAGTGCTCATTGAATCCTATCCCTTGTGACATTTGTTTTGCATTGAGTTACAAGCACTCACTCACTACTCTTGCAATCAGAAATGCAGTAAACCAATGATGAGCTCTTTGGAAAGTAGTGATGAATAACATTATTGTTCACCAGTGTGCTATAAAATAATTTAAAAAAAAAATAAAGAGTGATCTTATATGTTAAGGAGTTTAAGTTAATAGTGATTTCAAACGTTGGCAAAAGGCCAGCCGTTTTTGGAGAGAGGGTACTTGATTACATTGACCCCCGTGATTAACTGGTACTTGATTTATCAACCCTGAAAGGATGAAGGGCAAAGTCGACTTCAGAAGAATTTGAAGATGGATGAAAAGTTGCTAAGCATTTTCACTGGTGTGCTAATGATTCTGCCAGCTCATCACCTTTGAATTAATGTTAATACTAAGAATTATTGCGTTGAGTCAAAAGTTTTGTAATATTTTGGTAACATATTTGCTTTATCAGTCAAATTGCAGCAAAAGCAGCTTAGCATTCAAAGTAGAGGACATCGAGTTTTATTGTCTGAAGCCACTTTTTTGCCAGCACTTTGATACCACACTGAAACCAGTTCTTGTTGTTCAAGGCAAAAAACTTGTTCACTAAAGCTTCAGCTTCCTCTTGGTCGGTGAAGCATTGCCATGGATCTGAACAAGTGATAATCTGAGTGACTATATGCTGGATTTTGCATCAGTTCAATTCCCTCCAGCGACTGGAGTTCATTCTGGATCATCCAAGCAGCATGAGGTCTTGCTGCAGAAGAACTCACTCTCTGTTAATCAATGCTAAGTATTTGTGCTGCTCAATGGCATACATCCACTCCAGCTGTTTGGAGTATAAATTGTCATTGAATGATTCAACCATGCAGAAAAAAGACTCATAATGAATCATTCTGTCATAATTCTGCCAGAGACAGAGCATCATCTTGTGTTTGAAATACCCATGTTTGGTGACAGATTCCGGAAGCTGGTCCTTGCTTAACCACTGTCTATGCATGTTAGCATTGCAGAAAAATACTTCCCTCAGATTATTACTTCTTCAAATCCACGGCTCACTTTCTCTGCTCATCATGTTTCACCAACCAAGAGATGTAACCAAGAAGTTACCAAAATATTGCAAAACTTTAGACTAAACACAATAATGTTATCTCATGATCTATAACAACCTCATTTACTTTTCCCATCATTAATATAAATAAAATTATTGCTGTAAGTAATTGTCCCCTTCATCTATACCTACCCAAAGCAATTGTCTAAGTGCTGTAGCATTATTTCAAACTAAAGCCTCCACTTAGCTTTAAGTGCCAAGTACTACATTATTTACCTTAAGAGGATCTCTCATATGGATGCATGGAGCATAAACCACACATATATCACTACCAGATGAGAATTGTCTGCTATAGGTGCCAGAACTGCCAGATCACGTGATTTTGACATGCTCCATCTCTTCAGTAGCAGACATCCAGTAGCTGCATACCAGTCAAACCTTGCTACCAGCAATATGTTGAATTTCAATGACTGTTCAAACACTGATGTCACAAATATCCAATAGGCTTATTAAAAAATGGTTATTAGCAACAGAGGCAGTATTAATACCAAAAGATTTTATGTACCATGTATCCTTGTGAGAGGTCCATATGAAATGTCCTCTCAAGGTAAGTAACACAGTACTTGGCATTCTAACAATGCATCCACATTAAGTTGGATACAAAGAGTACATTTTGGTTTTAATACTGTCTCTGTCACTAATAATTGTAATTAAGCTCAATGTTATACAAGAAGCCATGGAACGTGTATCAGTGGGATGGTTTTTAATAATCTCACAGAATCTACACCCATTCAGTTTAGATTAATTTAAAGCATAAATTAACTACTATTTTATATTCACTTGCTAACTTCTCAAGAAATACATCATTTGCTTATCATACTTGCTATTTCCCCCCCCCCCCACCTTCTAGCATATTCTTGTTAGTGTTTATCTACTATAAAACCAATTTGCTGTGAGCAGTTACCATGGCACCATACTTGCTGAACTTTAGGCAAGGATTGAGATGCAGTTATTTATTAAAAGTAGTGAAAACGGTTTTGTTGGGGGTGTTTTTGTTGTTGCCATTAACATATATTCTTAAGATGACAAATCGACTGAAATGTTTTGCCTGTAATTTTCCATTTTTATAGCTTTATCTGAGAAAATGTAAGATATGGGTCTGACTTCAAAGATAAATACATCATGGAATGAATACATGCTCTCTCTCCCTCCCTCCCTCCCTCACCCTCTCTTTCTCTCTCTCTCCCTCACACACACATAGACACATGCATGTGCACACACACACACACACACACACACACACACTTTAATAAATTAATGTTATTATGTTTCAAGATATAGTTTCAGGTTTCTTACCTGGTTTCATTAAATAATTCCCCCCAGATTAGTGTACAAAAAGTTTAGTCAATCTATTCAAGGCCTGGTACTTCACCAGTACTTATTATTTTATTGACCCCCAAAAGGATGAAATTTGAAGTTAATCTTAGCAGATTAATTACTGACTCTGTCATTCATCATTCTTCTACAACTAACTCGTTATTTTATTGCAAACAGGCTTTCTTTTTAAATTCCTACATATTTTTTCTAACATATTTTTAAACTAAATCATTCATTAATATTTCTCTATGCAGAAAGTAAGGTAGACAAATGGAGAAACCAATTATATTGTTAATGTTTATTCTAATTAATGCAGAAAGAATGAAAGCCTGGTTCACTTCAGTAGGATTTGATTAGTCCAACATACAACTGCTTCAGCTATTTCCAATGTCCTAATTGTGGCTCTATTTAACAGTATCACCTGGCCCTTTGTCCCTTTAGAGGAGCCCATTTTGTTGCAAACCTTATATTATGTCAGATGTCTTGCCTGAAGTCCATTCCTCCCACAAGTCACTGAGGTTAAGCAAAAAGATCATTGGCATTGTCCTTCCTTCTGATTAAGTTTTTTTTATTTTTAATAAGCATAATAATAATAATAATAATAATAATGAAATATCTAAATATCTTATAATAATTTAGTTTATTGTAAAATGTCAATAGAATTAATTTCCACTAATGTAAATTCAACTGAGGGAGTAAAATTTTACTTCAGGTTTATTATAAACATAAACTATTATAATTTAGTATAAAGAAATGGTTACCGATTGATATAATGAAGTAACTTTTTTAATGAAATAATATTTCATTGAATAAATAAGATTTGAAAATCTTTACTGACTGGAGTACAGGGGAGCTAACTTTACTTCTGATCATGATGTCAAGTTGAGCATATTGAAGTAATTATACCATAGCAATCATGAACATGACACAGAATGCACCATAGCCAATTATTTCCAGTGAAACAACATTTTTTCAGCTAAAAGTCAAGTTTTATGAGTTTAAAATATCAATATGCTGGAGGGAAATCTCACAAATAAGCAAAAAAGTCTGTTTTCCAAAAATCAATAGCAGATGAAAGGAAATGGAAACATATTTAGACTTATTTTCAGTAGCTTTCTTCCTTTTCCTTTGCATTTTCTTTTTTATAGAAATGAAGTCAAGAATTTATTTTAGAATGTAATTAAATTTATTTTCTTATTCACTTACATGTTTTTCAGAATGATCTGACAGTTTTAACAGCTCTCTCATATGAAGCAACTGTACATGGAAATATGTTTGTAGAATACTTATCTATATTATTGCTTCAATTCTGCTTATGCATGGACATCACCTACCACGTCAACGAAGAAGACAGTCCTCACACCTATATAGGAGACATTGCTGTTGACTCTAACTTATCACACCCTCTCACACATCAACAACACACTCTCATTACATTTACACAACTACAAAGGACAGTCGAGAGTGGTTCTCACTTATTTAATGTCACCAACTCAGGAAAACTATACACTACTCAAACACTGGATGCTGAGTCTCTGTGTACGTACAACAAGGAATGTTCCAGAATAGTTAAAGTAGCAGTGAGGAAAGGAAAGACATTTATGAAGATATTAAAAGTGAAAGTAATAATAGAAGACATTAATGATAATCAACCAGCATTTCCCACCAAAGAGATTTCATTACAATTTGATGAAGGTGATGGGAAGGGAATGAAAAAGTCCATTCCTAATGCAATTGACAAAGATGTTGGATTTCATAATCACATGATAAAATACTTTTTAGCAAAATCTGAAAGTGAACCATTTTCATTATTAGTAACTAGAAGAGCTGATGGAATCTCAATGTTAGAAATTGTTTTAGAAGAGAGGCTAGATAGAGAAATGAAGGAAATCTATAACATAAATGTTGTGGCTAAAGATGAGGGATCTCCACCTAAAGAGAGTGTTTTAAAAGTTAGAGTAATAATTAGAGATGAGAATGACAATCGACCTGTATTTTCTAGAAATATTTATAATGTATCCATCAAAAACACACATAATAAGAATATTCCAATCCTCACACTTTCATCGACAGATTCTGATACAGGAGACAATAAGAAAGTTTCTTACTACTTTAGCCCGATGACTTCAGACATTGTTAAAAGACAGTTTCAAGTAGATCACTCTACTGGCAAAATTTTTTCAACAGAGAGTTCTAGTCTAGATACTAAATTGACATACCAACTCTACATAGAAGCTAGGGATGGAGGCAGCCCTCCTCTCAGTTCTATAGCAACAGTTCTGGTGAATGTTATCAACCAACACAACAATCCTCCATCTATTGATATTGATTATGTTTCTGCCCTCAATCACAACACAGCTACCATTTCGGAAGATACCAAAGTTGGTAGTTTCATTGCTTATGTGATGGTCACTGATAATGATGTTGGGTATAATGGACAAGTCAGCTGTAGCCTCCATCATGATATATTACAGCTGGTGTCCATGGGGTCAAAAGAATTCAAAATAGTTATGAAAAGTTCTGTTGACAGAGAGACACAAGATTATTATAATGTTTTGATTACTTGTCAAGATGAAGGTTTCCCATCTCTTAAAACAGAAGAAATGTTTTCACTCCAGGTCACTGATGCCAATGATGTACAACCACAATTTAACAAAGACATGTTTAAATTTTTAACTTATGAAAATGAAAAACCACATTTTCCTATTGGCTTTATCAATGCCACTGATCCTGACCTGGGACTGGCTGGTAAGCTAACATATTCCCTATTGCACAAGAAAAGGAATCCAATTCCCTTTCAAATTTCTAACTATGGCTTTATTTCAACAAACCAGTCTTTAGACAGAGAACACAGAGATTTCTATGAGTTTGAGGTTTTTGTGAAAGACAATGGAACACCATCTCTGAATAACACAGTGAATGTTGAAGTGGAAGTATTGGATAGAAATGATAATGCTCCATATTTTACATTTCCTAGTGTTGACCCTTTTACACTTGATGTCCACTATCACCCGCAAAGTAAGAACGACATCACAGTTTTGAGAGCTTCAGACAGAGACAATGGAAATAATGCTTTTCTCAGGTATGAAATCATTTCAGGTAATGAGAGACAGCTGTTTAAACTAGATTCGTTCACTGGTGTGTTATCCTACTCTCGCACAGTTTACCAAAATGATGCCGGATCCTATGAGCTTGAGTTTGTTGTGAAAGACAGTGGTACTCCAATTCTATCAGCAACAACAACTGTCTCTTTGACACTGACTGTTAGTAATAAGACGTCACCAATGTTCACAGCTGTCCACTTACAGTCTGGTAACAATCTCAATTTAACTTGGGTAATTATCATAGTAGTAGCAGCTGTAATAATATCTGTGGCTATTGTGGTTTCTGTGACACTGTGCTTTATTAGAGGCACCAATACTCGAAATAATTCTGCAAGGGTTCGTGAAAATTCTCAATACCATTCAAGAGCAGAAATGAAACAGTTAATATATCAAACAAACAATCCTATAGTTGTGACAAAAAACCCAGAAGAGATGCTCAGCAATAATAGTCCATCAATTATATCTTCAAGCCAGTTTTACCCTGAGGAAAACTCGAGCAAAGACTGGAAAACAGCTACTCTAGTCCGGACGCTTCCAAAATCTATAACGGTAAGTTTATTTTCTTTCTACTACATAATATTTGGTTTGTATTTCATAGATTTCTCTTTTGACAAATTACTAATTTATATTTATTAATTCTATATTACTATTGGTGAACAGGATTTTCCAGAGTTACAAAATAATAGAAGTTTTCAATAAACCTCGATGACATGTATTCATTGCTAGAAACATTGCAATTTCAACAATTATAAGGAAGAAATATATATATATATATATATATATACATATATATATATATATTCATCATGTTGAACCATTAATCCCTACACATATTTTTTCTCTTTCCATTCTTTTCTTTTTTTTCATTCTCTCTCCCTTTTTTTTCTCTCAATCCTTTTTGTTGAAGAGTGTAGGCTTGAAACCTCAATGATTTTTCCATTCTTCTTGAGTGTTAAACTAATACACCTGCTTGTTGTTCCTTCACCTGTCTTAGTGTTTTATTTTCTGTAAATCTGAACTATATATATATATATATATATATATATATATATATAAGAAAGAAAAGGATAAAGAGACCAATGGCAAAGTTAGAATTATATTTTATGGATAAAGTCCTACAGCTGTTTCAGGGAAAATCCAATGTATCCCTTCATCGGAGACGGTAATAGCAGAAGAATGGATTATTACATCTGTAAGAGGAGATTTGTAGTAAGAAGTGAGAGGGATGACAATGATGCCACCATTGTTTACCATATTCCCATCCACACTGGCAGAGATAAAGGCTAAAAAGACTGACATCATTATCAAGAAAAATATTGACATGAGGTGTAAAGAGGTGTATATCTATGAACATTGCAATACCTTCCAAAAAGAACACCTCCATGATAGTCACAAAGAAGCTGACCAAGTACAAAGGCATGAAGATCCAGCTCTGAAACAACTCACATGTTATTGTGGGTGTTGTCAATGAGGTGACATCTTTCCCACAACACCTCAGGTACACAGTTGGGACCCAGCCATACATCATACAAAACAGGAAGTACAAAAAGAGCAGTAACAAGTAATAACAATAATCATGATGATGGTTTCAAATTTTAGCACAAGGCCTGCAATTTTAGAAGAGGGTGACAAGTTGATTACATCAATCACAGTACTTGACAGGTACTTATTTGATTGACCTCAAAAGGATGAAAGGTAAAGTCTACCTTAATGGTAATTGAACTCAGAATGTAAAGAGCTAGAAGAAATGCTGTCATGCATTTTGTATAACATGCTAACAATTCTGCCAGCTCACTAATAATAATAATAATAATAATAATAATAATAATAATAATAATAATAATAACAAAATACAAAGACCTGGAAATAGGGATAACTCGAATGTGGAATCTAAAAACAGAAACAATTCCTATCATAGTAGGTGCCTTAGGTATAATAAAAAAATATTCAGACAAATACATAACAAAAATACCAGGACTTACAAATATATATAACATACAGAAAATTGCACTACTGGGTACTGCACACATTCTACGCAAAACACTTTCAATACAGTAACCATAAGAGCACCACAGCAAACCACAGCACATACCCAAGGCGCACAGAGCTGCGCTCGGTAGTGAAGTGAAAGCACGTTATAAAAATAAAACTACTGAACAATAATAATAATAATCTAATAAAGTGAATATTTCAATTTTATAACTTAATCCATTTAGAGTTTGTAAGCTCATTTTAACTGAAAGAATAACTTTGTAAAGAAGACGTAGAGTTACTATATACTGTAGTGTATCATTTTATGGATCCAGGGACAATTAAAAGATAAAGACCTTTAAGAGATGGTAGTGAGTTCTGAAATAGTCTGTTCATTAATGTCTCAACTTAAAATAATGACTCCTAACTCTTGGATATCTGGTAATGTCTTCTAAGATGTAAGAATCAAATCCAGTACTTGTGATGAAGAGCAAAGCTGATATGGTTATATGAATGATATAGAATCTTTCTTAACCATTGTGCCAGTGGTTGTAGTCTAGTCCCTGGGATTAAAAGCATTTCAGCAGGTTATGCAGAACTACACTGTGTAAGATATCCTTTCCTTACTTAATAAGAGGAAGTGATGAGAGATTTGACTGCTATTTCTAGTAGGTTGAGCAAACCACATAGAGGCTCCAACATGGGCTTCCTTAGCCATTGTGTTATGGTCACTGGCAGTACACATTACACAAATACAGGTATATTAAATACCATAAAACATAAATTCTTGATTTATTAACATTATTTTTGCCTCTATAAGATGAGTTATAATTACCAATAGCAATTAAGCTTGGCTTCATATGAAAAGGGAAGATAATCTCAAGAATCAAGAATTTCTCCAAAACTGACATGCCATTAATGCAAAAGAAGAACTCATTGTCTGAAGATAAGAAGAGAGTTGTGTCTTTTTGCCTCAATATATATCATCAGCATAACAATTGTCCAACCTTATCTCTTACCCCATCTGCAAAACAAAAAGGTAGTGACACTCCTACTCCATGGTTGAATGGTTCATGCTTAAAAGAGACCTACTTTGTCCAATTCATTTGAAAGGGTTTTCGTAAACCATTCTATCAAGACTAGAATGGAGAAACTGAAGGAAATGTGTAAGAAAAGAAAAGAACAACAATAAACAAAGCTACAGAGTTGGAGATGGATAAATGTTTGGTTAGTGGTGAGACAGTAGGGTGTGAACTACTGTGGGTTGGGCTTCTCCCTAGTGTATTACAAGAATAAAAATCAGCAACTGACTTTGATTTTAAGGAAGCTAATTCAACCAAAAATAGCTTTGATCTAATAAACCTGATTTAATGGAAATACATAAAATAAATTAACACAAAATATTATAATGATGCCATGACAAATATTTAATGAGATAAAGAATAAATAAAAAGAGATGAATCATTTATGGGAAGTTAACCATCTGATAATTGTGAAAAAAAAAAATTGATGTGAAAGTAACATTTTTCATCATCTTTTGATTTTTTTTTTGCATAAAACTATATTGTGGAGTGGTTTGACTTTATCAATAAATATAAACCAATTACCATTTAAATATCCTAAATTAGATAGGATAGACAAAAACTTAGAGTGATTATCCAAATGCAAATGTTCCTAAACTGTTGTTCAAATACAAAAATATAAAAAAATTTGCCTCTAAAGAAAATTAAATTGTTGATAGTAATTAAAAGATGGCAGAAAAACACAATTAAAAAAAAGAATTAATGTTCTACGAAGTTCAGAGTTATAAAAATACTGAAAATAGTATGTTTTATCTTTTAAAACAGGACTTGAACAATGATGCTTTTAAATTAGCTGCTGTTATATTAGTAGTCAAAAGTAATTCCCCCTGTTCTTGTCATTTACATTCTATAAGAAAAATGTGTTAAATGATTCTGTACTGGAAATATTTGTAAAATTAATAAATACAAAAGAATCTACTGATTAAATGACAATATTTTTAATATGAGACATTCAGAGGATACAAATATACAAGAGGGGTGTGATGTAATTTATTGAATGTGCATGTTTTATTTAGGTAACTGTGTGTGTGTGTGTGTGTGTGTGCATATATATATATATATATATATATATATATATATATATATATATGCATGCACACACACACATATTTCATATATGTATGTATATGTGTGTGTGTGTGTGTGCATATATATATGTGTGTGTGTTTGTGTGAATATCTTTCTGTCTATGTATTATGTGTGTGTGTGTGTGTGCATATATATATGTGAGTGTTTGTGTGAATATCTATCTGTCTATGTGTGTGTGTGTGTGTGTGTATATATATATATATATATATATATATATATATAAAAGAAATGGCTGGGCAAAGTTCAGAGAGCTGCTACCTTTGTTAGTAAGAAAGGGCCTCTCCCTCAGAATGAAAGACAAACTGTAAGATGCCAGTGTATATACAGCTATGCTACATGGCAATGAAACATGCACTATGGCTACGGAAGACATGCATAAGGAAGTGCCAGTCTCTAACTATGAATGGAACTTGTAGAAATGGTAGACTCAGGAAGATATGCGATGAAGTGGTGAAAAAAGGTCTTCAGACATTGGGCCTCACTGAGGAGATGACAAGGAACCAAAATTTCTTGTGATTTGCTGTGCGTAAGAAATCATATCAAGCTAAGTAAAATCATAGCCATCCATTCATACAAGTATGTCCTTTACAGCTATGCTTTCCACTCCCTTTCTCAACCAAGAGGTTCTTGTCTTGTAAGCTTATGGGTGCTGGTGCTATATGAAAAGCACCCAGGCATTAGGAAGGGCATTCAGTTGTAGAATTCCTGCCAAACAGATAATTAGAGCCTGGTGCAGCTCTCCAGCTAGACAGCTTTTGCCAAACTGCCCAACCCATGCTAGCATGGAAAGCAAACATTAAATGACAATGATTATATATATACACACACACACATATATGCATGTATGTATAAAGGTTTTCTTTTTTCCTCATTTATTTACATAGTTTGTCAGCCAAGACTAAAATGGAATTATTAGCACGAGAGGAATTATCCCATGTCAGATACCATCATTTGCATGCTTTTTTTACATATCGCCAGCATTAGTGAGGCTACAAAACTAAAATTCCTTCTAATTGAGTTGGGCTACAGTAAAGAGGGAGGTATCTTTATGCTAGATGAGATCAGTCTTCAATAATTCGTCTCATATCTTTCTGGGTTTCCCTCTTCCAAAAGGTCCATCAATTTAAGTAATTAGCATTTCTGTATGCAACTATCTACATCTATACACATCACATGACCAAACCAGTGAAGTCTTCTCCCTTGCACATTGCATCTAATTCCTCTCATACCCAACATTTCTTTCTATACATTAGCACTCTGTTGCACATGCACACTGACATTCCACATCCTGTGGAACATACTAGCTTCATTCCTCTCTAGTCTTTACATGTCTTCTGCGTTCACAGCCCACATCTCACTACCATGTAGCATTGCTGTTCATATACATGCATCATACAATCTTCCTTTCACTTGGAGAGAGAAACCTTTGGTTGCCAAAGAAGTAAAATCTCTCAGAATTTTCTCCACCCTATTCTTATTCTAGCATTTACACCTTCTGTGAATCCTCCTCCAATGCTAATTAGGTCCTCTAAGTAGCAGTATTTTGTCCACTACCTCTAAATAGCCTCCGGGACAGTTGAGAAAATGGATTTTCCAAGTATCTGTAGTGTTTATGTTCCTGTGTATCTTCCACATACAAATATTACCGTCTCTGATAACCTTCCCATTATTCCATTGCACATTTTGTGTGCCCATAGCTTCAACAGGATATGCTGTATGGAATTCCTGCCGACACCTTTTCTACACATTGAGCAGAGCCATTTACCTGATGAAGGAATGGTGCTGTCCATTTTCTTGCTTACTAGAATATTAGTCTTTGCTCGATTAACCTTAAGGCCTTTTGATTCCAGATTTTGCATCAGCACCTGAGATCTTTTTTCTAGTTCTGTAACAGAATCTGCTATAAGAGAAAGATTATCAGCATATAACAGTTCCCAAGGTCAACCAGTTTTGAATTCCTCTGTTATGGCCTGTAGGACGATGATGAATAGGAGGGGACTGAGAACTGAACCTTGATGAATGCCTACCTGTACACTAAATTCATCATTATACTCATGGTTAACTCTCACCTTACTGACAGAACCTCAGTACATGGCTTGTATGGCTTTCACAAGCCACTTGTCTACTCCTTGCGTCCTCAGAACCCACCATATCACACAACAGGGCACTATCAAAGGCTTTCTCTATGTCATCATCTGCCAAGTACAATGGTTTATTCTTGGCCAGATACTTCTGCTGCTGTTGTCTGATCATAAAAGTAACATCAGTAGTGCTTCTCCCCAGCACAAAGCCAAATTACATTTCATCTAATCTGATTTTGCTTCTAATTAACTGGGCTATAAAACTCTTTCCATAACTTTCATGATGTGGTCCAAAAATCTTGAGGTTTCTGTAATCATTTCTATCTAAGGCATCTTCCTTGCCCTGGTAGCAACTGACTATAATACTGCTACACCAGTCATTGGAGATGACACTTTCCTGAGTAACCTGATTAACTATATGGGTGTCTAGACTGTATCCTACTCCACCTGATATTTAAAGCATTTCAGCGGTGACTCCCGATGGGCCAAGGATATTCTGTCTTCATGCTCTCCATTGACTTATCTATCATACAGCTCTCAACACAAATAGCTGGTCCCTCTGTTAGGTTCACATAGAGGAGATTCCCTTTCTTTCATATATTCTCCACATTTAATAGTCTTTCAGAGTAGCACTACTACACTTCTTTCTTGCCTGCATCACTAAGTGCAAGCATAACCATTATCCAGATGTACACACTTCTCTCACACAACATCACAATTCTCTCTAACCCATTGTCTAGCAACTTGGAACACCTTAAGTCTTCACACTATAAAACATTAGAAAACCTCCAGCTTTCTGCTTCTGCCCTGGCTAGATAGACCTGTTGCCTAGCTTCTCTCTTGGTTGTCTTTGCTGCCTCCATTTCTCCAATCTTTCCAAGTCTGTCTCTTTGCTTTTATGGTTCTATCTACTTCACTGTTCCACCATCTGGTCATTTTCCATCTAGTAGAGACTTCGCCTCAACCACATATTTTGTCTGCAATCTTCAAAAGGTTGTCTTGTAGGAACTTTCAGTTGTCCTCTACATTACATGTCTCAACCTCTTCCTCTTTCTCCTCAAATGTTCTAATCAGAATGTCTCTAAACCTCTGACTGTTTGATGGATCTTTCAGCATCCATAACTTATTTTTCCAGACCAGTTTGTGTCTCTGTGTTCATCTAGCCCTAAGTCTGAAGTCACTAACCACTAACTTAAGTCGAGTTGTATATTCCTCACTGGGAAATGATTTAGCATTTATAAGCATCTGTCTATCCCTGTTTCCAGTGAGGATGTAATCAAACTGGCTTAAGTGCCCACCAGACTGATTTTCTGGATGGTTTTCTGACGTTAGTGTTGCAGTCCAACAAGTCATTTGCATCACAGAATTCCAGGAGCCTTGTTCCCTCCTAATTTCTAATGCCAAAGCAAAAACCTCTATGCATGCCATAAAACTCATAAGTGTGTTGCCCAACATGTCTATTGTAGTTGCAAGCTACAATGATAAGGTAAATTTTCTTTGTTGTTAAGGTAGTCTGCTGAAGGGACTCATAGAAACAGTCCTTCAGTTCATCAGCTAGTCCAGCATGTGGAGCGTATGCAGAGATAAATATCATTGTTACATTATACAAAGGATTCTTAGCTTGATAATCCTCTCACATACCCTGATTATCTCAATAACTTTATCCATTTCTCTGCCATAAGTATACCTATCCCACCCATCCCCATCACTTCTCCCTATCCAGAAGAATTCATATCTATAGTCCATGCCCACAAGTGCTCTAACCTATTTTTCTGTACACACACACACACACACATATTTATGTATCTAAATCTATAGAGATGCATGTAGATATGTTTTTACATATGTGTGTGTATGTCAATGTGCATATTCATATAATACATACAGCCATTGCAACGAGTGTACGAGCTAAATAGCAAATGTCCTTTATTAATATCTTTAGTCAGTGTTTGTCATAGCTTATTATACATTTCTGCCTCTATTCCGTCTATATTTTTGCCCTTTCAATTCTGACCAATCCTAATAATTCCAGTTTTTCACTGCAAACCAATTCTTCATATATATTTTTCAACAAACTTTTAATAATTCATTGTTCTGATCTTTTACACCAGTACATTTCCTATCTCTTCTCTTCCTCCAAACCTGTTTCTTTATGCTGTCAGGGAGGGCAGGCTTATTGTGTGTATATCCTTTCTGTCCCTCAACTTCTTGTCCAGCCTTTTCAGACACATCCAACATCAGTTTAAACTGATAACTAATAACACACACATACAAACACAAGTACACATGCACATATATGAAAACCATCACAAAACTATTTTCCATTTTCTTCCAGCATCTCATATCAGTGTGAATAGTTGGAGTGTCCTTAAATAGTGTCTGTTTGCAAATATAAGAAATCAGATCCTAACTACCTCCAAAATAGTATCTTAGCTGTTATAGAAGCAGACAGTAAGGAACAATTGTAAAATATCTCAATCAAGCAATGAATATAACTAGAAAAGTGAAGATGTTGATGGTGACCTGAGTAATTTCAAATGACTTCAAATCTCTTGAGTAACAGCAATGTTTTCAACTTCAAATCATTTGATAACTTTATTACATCTACATCAATTTCCCGAAAATGAAACTCTTCCCACAAATGTTGATTATCTTGGCAATTCATGTTATTTTTCTCTCTTACTGACAAGAATAGTATTGAATCAGTCCTCTTGGGCCCATTATTCTCTCTATTTATGTGGAATCTGAATAGTTTGTTTTCTTATCGTTAAAATAGCAATTAGTTTCTAGTACCACTGGATATTGGCTGGTAGCATTTTTGTTGTATGTTCACTGTATGCAGTGATTACTGCCATTGTGTTCCACAGTATTTTTCAGACATAGAAAATTATCAAAATCCTGATAACAAATAACATCTTCAGAATAAAAGAATAAAATCCAATATGCATGTATATGTATGTCTATCTGTATTCACATACGTAGACACACACACACACACACACACACACACACACACACACACATGCTAGTAATTTCAGACTAAACCATTTAATAACTCCGTATCGCCTGAAATGCTATCCTACTGTAGTAACATCTTGTTAAATGAACAAAACGTTAGATTGATAATAATAAAACCAATAGATTTTATGATGTAGACAGTGTCTATTATACACAGAATTCACTGTTAATTAAGCTGTCAAAGAAGATTAGGATAGATGCCAAGTGTTCTGTCTACCTGTCTATCTTACTGATCAAATCAGCTTCCATTGAGACGAAGCCCATAATTTCTTTCTATAGACTATCTTCTAACTTGACTTCTCTGACACATATACCTTGCAGGCGAACAGTAAGGGAAAAATAATTGTATAATCTTTTCAGTTAAGTTAGATTAAATAACTATCACTAAGTAAATGGGCTCTGCCTCACATTACAAGCTAACAGTTTTATATAGTATCATTGAGTTTTCCTGCCCATTTCACAGAGCATCCTACTTAGAAAGATCTATAGACCAACTAGTTACATCACCAAAAGAGAAGAAAAGTATCTTTGAAAATTGTATCTCCTAAAGAATGATACATGTCAAGTAGAGCTATATTCCATGTTACTTACCTAGAAAAAACTTTAAAAATCATCTAATGTGCACTCATTTACAAACACACAACCTAAATATAAATAGCTAAACACAATTTACTATAAGACACGCAGCAAAGAGGAAAGAACAAGGAGTATGTGGTAGTGTAAGAAGGAGTAAGAGGGACACACTGTCATCAATTAAGTCACAGATTATAAGGAAAGAACTTGACAAACCAATCAATCAATTAATTAAATAATTTACTAACCAGTTAACTGATTATATGATTAATTGATAAAAAAAAACAGAGGTAAATACTGCAATGTTCTTGTGGCACAAACAAACTACCTGCAGTAATTGGGATGTTCCTTAATGTGTGTGTATAAAGCACACACACACACACACACACACATATACATATATATATACATAGTTGCT